>NC_057800.1:554568453-554645750 GCF_018294505.1 Triticum aestivum | reverse complement strand
GACCCTGTGGTGTTGCCTCTGGATGAACAGGACCCCAATCGATCGAGCCGGTTGGGGATGGATGAACAGGACCCCGTGGAGGGATGGATGAACAGGACCACCCCGTGGAGGCTGGATGAATAGTAGACGGTGGAGGGCTAGATGAACAGTAGCCCGTGGAGGGGTGGTTGAATAGGAGCCTATGGAGAGGGCTGGTTGAATAGTAGCTGGTGGAGTAGCGCGCGGTGGAGGCTGGATGAACAGGAGTCTATGGATGAACAGTGCAGGTGGAGGCAGGAGGAGGTCGACGGTGGATGAACAGTAGCCCGTGGAGGCTGGAGGGGGTCGACGTTGGAGATGAACAGTATCCCGTGGAGTCCCATTTTGCGGTACGCCACACCCCTCCCGATGAATAGGACCCCCATTTCAACCGTAGCGCTCCAACACAAGTCCGTTTCCTCCATTTTGCGGTACGCCATACCCCTCCCGATCAACAAGACTCCGTTTGGACCGTAGGAGGTATGTTTCCTCCGTTTTGCGGTACCCCCGACCCCTCCCGATGAACAGGATTCCGTTTCGAATGTGGCCGGTTGAACGCAAGGCCGTTTCCTCCGTTCTACGGTACGCCGGGCCTTGTTTCCATCGGCTGTTCCGTCCAAGCCCTCGCGATGAGCACGATGATGCATTCCGTTTCGAGCCAGCCGGTTGGCTCCCCATGAACACGACGATGACGCAGTTTCTCCGTTCCGACCCAGCCATGTACACGAGCCCTGGCCGTACGTATGCACGAGTAGGCGTTCGAGACCCCGCCCGTATGTACATACGTGGATGTATTTTATTTCTTGCACACTGGCCGCTGTACGTACGTGTACATGCTACGTGCATGCCTCTACTATGACATGTGCGTGCCTCTACATCGACAAGTATGTACCTACACGTTCGCGACCAGAATGACAACGCTACGTACGCTTCGACCAGGTGGGTCCCAACTATGAGACACTTCCTTGCGTGCAAAGATGTAGGTGCTGGGTCCCAGCAGTCAGGGGGCGAATCATTTTTTTTGCCCAGACGCACTTCCTTGCGTGCGAAGATGTAGCTGGTGGGTCCTAGCAGTCAGGGGAAATGTTTTTTTCGCGAAATACGGTGGCCCCTCCGGTGGGTCCCCGCTGTCAGGTGGAGGAATAATTATTTTTTGCATTATAAGGAGGCACTTCCTTGCTGCGGCCATGGACCTAGTTGTCAGCCTCTCCACGTACAGTCCATGTCTGATGGAAGTCGTTCCTTGACCACGTTGACCACACCGCGCCAAGAGCACCAGGGCGGTGGACAACGGCGACGCCTAGGAAGGGGACGATGTGGAGCCGGGGAAGACGCGATAGTGGATGCCCACGTGTAGAGGAGTATGAGGGTTCACTAGTTCGCTGCGGTGTGAGGCTGCCGTCGCTGCAGAATAAGTGGGGGTATGGGTGAGTAGAGGGATGGCCTGGCCAGCGGTGGGAGTAGTAGGGGGTGGTGAGGCCTCCGCCGCATCGCAGCCGGCCATGGGAGGCAGGAGCACGAGGCACGACCGACGCTGGTTTGGGTGACTGGAGCAAGAAGACCAGAGGTTAAAGAAGCACTACGGCCGTTGGATGGACATTGTACGGTCACTGGAGATAGAATCGTGCATATTGACTAAGTTGACAAAGCCCTCCATCCCCGTCAACTTAGGAGGCCTGCTACTATACTAGGTCCCAACTAGCAGGGGGAGTACTCAATTTTTGTGCATAATAAGGAGGCACTTCCTTGCGTGCGAAGATAGAGCTGGTGGGTCCGAGCTGTCAGCGGCGGTAATGTTTTTTTGCGAAATACAGAGGCCCTTTCAGTGAGTCCCAGATGTCAGGTGGAGGAATCATTATTTTGCGCGTAATAAGGAGGTATTTCCTTGCGTGCGGCCGTGTACCTAGCTGTCAGCCTCTCCACGTACAGTCCACTTCAGATGCATGTCGGTCGTTGACCATGTTGACCAGGCCGGGTTGAGAGCACCAAGGCGGTGGACGACGGCGAGGCCTAGGAAGGGAACGACACGGAGCCAAGGAAGACTCTGAAGTTGTTTCCTGCACGAAGGGGAGTACGACTGTATGAGGGTTTACTAGTTCGTCTGCCATCGCCGGAGAATAACAGCAGGTGTGGGTGAGTAGAGGGATGGCTAGGCCAGTGATGGGAGTACGGTGGGGCGGTGAGGCCTACGTGGTAGCACAGCCGGCTGCGGGGAGGAGGGAGCAGGCAGTCCCACCAGAGCTTGTTTGAGCGGTTGGAGCAGGAAGAGCAGAGATTGAAGAAGCATGATAACCCACAAGTATAGGGGATCGCAACAGGTTTCGAGGGTAGAGTATTCAACCCAAATTTATTGATTCAACACAAGGGGAGCCAAAGAGTATTCTCAAGTATTAGCAGCTGAGTTGTCAATTCAACCACACCTGGAAACTTAGTATCTGCAGCAAAGTGTTTAGTAGCACAGTAATATGATAGTGGTGGTAGCGGCAACAAAAGTAAAGACATCAAAAGTAATGTTTTTGGTATTTTGTAGTGATTGTAACAGTAGCAGCGGGAAAGTAAATAAGTGTAAACCAGTATATGGAAAACTCGTAGGCACCAGATCAGTGATGGATAATTATGCCGGATGCGGTTCATCATGTAACAGTCATAACATAGGGTGACACAGAACTAGCTCCAATTCATCAATGTAATGTAGGCATGTATTCCGTATATAGCCATACGTGCTTATGGAAAAGAACTTGCATGACATCTTTTGTCCTACCCTCCCGTGGCAGCGGGGTCCTATTGGAAACTAAGGGATATTAAGGCCTCCTTTTAATAGAGAACCGGAACAAAGCATTAGCACATAGTGAATACATGAACTTCTCAAACTATGGTCATCACCGGGAGTGGTCCCGATTATTGTCACTTCGGGGTTGCCGGATCATAACACATAGTAGGTGACTATAGACTTGCAAGATCGGATCAAGAACTCACATATATTCATGAAAACATAATAGGTTCAGATCTGAAATCATGGCACTCGGGCCCTAGTGACAAGCATTAAGCATAGCAAAGTCATAGCAACATCAATCTCAAAACATAGTGGATACTAGGGATCAAACCCTAACAAAACTAACTCGATTACATGATAAATCTCATCCAACCCATCACCGTCCAGCAAGCCTACGATGGAATTACTCACGCACGACGGTGAGCATCATGAAATTGGTGATGGAGGATGGTTGACGATGACGACAGCGACGAATCCCCCTCTCCGGAGCCCCGAACGGACTCCAGATCAGCCCTCCTGAGAGGTTTTAGGGATTGGCGGCGGCTCTGTATCGTAAAACGTGATGATTTCTTCTCTCTGATTTTTTTCTCTCCGAAAGAAAATATATAGAGTTGGAGTTGGCGTCAGAGGGCATCCAGGGGCCCATGAGGTAGGGGGGCGCGCCCTAGGGGGGGGGCGCCCCCACCCTCGTGAGAAGGGTGTGGGCCCCCTGGTCTTCATCTTTGGCGAGGATTTTTTATTATTTTTTCTAAGATGTTCCGTGGATTTTCAGGTCATTCCGAGAATATTTGTTTTCTGCACATAAAACAACACCATGGCAATTCTGCTGAAAACAGCTTCAGTCCAGGTTAGTTCCATTCAAATCATACAAGTTAGAGTCCAAAACAAGGGCAAAAGTGTTTGGAAAAGTAAATACGACGGAGACTTATCAAAGCACGATGGCTGTTGGATGGACATCCAACAGTCACTGCTTGTGCGTCAACCTTTTTTTGGGAAAGCCACAAATCTATGGAAAATAGCATACATTCCATCTGCCATTATTTCTAATAATTTACAACCCATTTGCTAATTCTTAAGGTTTTTTTGGAGCCCATATTCTTTTTGTTAGCATTACAGCCCATATTATGGCCACGGTTAAAAAATTATACGAAATTTTGCATATTTCGGTGCGGTCTGAACTGTTTTTAATCCCGAAATCTTGAGTCACAAGCAAACTGATTTTAAAAATAAATGTATATCAATATAAAATCCAACAAATTGTCCATGCATAAAAATCAATGCAATTTAAAATCTCGAAATGAAAAAAAATAAATTTGAAACTAATTGTCGATTTTATGTGTTTTAAAAACGTACAACCCATTTCTCATTACTGATATGCCATTTTATCGGCCGGCCAAATGAAGCTCTCCTCGTCTTGAAATATTTGCAGCCCAACATGCCTAACAAAGCGACTTACTTGGCAAATCACAAAAAAACTGGGCTGTGGCCATGGACCCAGCTGCGGCCGTGGACCCAGCTGTCAGCCTCTCCACGTACAGTACTCTTCCAATGGAAGTCGGTCATTGACCACGCCGCGCCGAGAGCACCAAGGCGGTGGACGACGGTGAGGCCTAGGAAGGGGACGATGCGGAGCCGGGGAAGATGGGGCAGTGGATGCCCATGCGGAGAGGAGTACGAGGGTTCACTGGTTCGGCTGCGGTGTGAGGCTGCCATCGCCGCAGAATAACAGGGGGTGTGGGTGAGTGGAGGGATGGCCTGGACAGCGGTGGGAGTAGTATGGGGGCGCTGAGGCCTTCGTGGCAGCACAACCGACCACGGGAGGCAGGAGCAGGCGACACGACCAGCGCTGCTTTGGGCGGCTGGAGCAAGAAGACCAGAGGTTGAAGAAGCACTATGGCCATTGGATGGACATCGTACGGTCACTGGAGCTAGAATCGTTCATATTGACTAAGTTGACAAAGCCCTCCGTCCCCGTCAACTTAGTAGGCCAACAAGTCAGCCACCCACTATGGTGGGTCCCAGCTAGTAGGGGGTATTCATTTTTTGTGCGTAATAAGGAGGCACTTCCTTGCATGCAAAGATATAGCTGGTGGGTACGACCTGTCAGCAAGGGGGACGCTTTTTTCGCGAAACACAGAAGCCCTTCCCATGGGTCCTAGCTGTCAGGTGGAGGAATCATTATTTTACGCGTAATAAGGAGGCATTTCCTTGCGTGCGGCTGTGGACCC
Organism: Triticum aestivum; assembly: GCF_018294505.1. Lineage (NCBI taxonomy): Eukaryota > Viridiplantae > Streptophyta > Magnoliopsida > Poales > Poaceae > Triticum > Triticum aestivum. The sequence continues at coordinate 554,640,731 of NC_057800.1, read as the reverse complement.
AGTTGTCAGTCTCTCCACGTACAGTCCACTTCCGATGGATGTCGTTCATTGACCACGTTGACCAGGCCACACCGAGAGCACCAGGGCGGTGGACGATGGCGAGGCCTAGGAAAGGAACGACATGGAGTCCGGGAAGACTCAAAAGTTGTTTCCCACGCGGAGGAGTACGAGGGTTTACTGGTTCGTCTGCCGTCCCCGGAGAATAACAACAGGTAGAGGGATGGCTAGGCCAGCGATGGGAGTACGGTGGGGCGGTGAGGCCTGCGCGGTAGCATAGGCGGCCGTGGGAGGAGGGAGCAGGCAGTCCCGCCGGCGCTTTTTTGAGCGGCTGGAGGAGGAAGAGCAGAGATTGATGAAGCACGATAGCTGTTGGATGGAAATCCAACAGTCACTGCTCTCGTGTGCATTATTTATAATAATGTACAACCCATTTGCTAATTCTTAAGAATTTTTTTGGAGCCCATCTTTTTTTGTTAGCATTACACCCCATATTGTGGCCATGGTTAAAAAGTATATGAAATTTTGCATATTTCGACGCGGTCAACTGTTTTTAATCCCAAAATATCGATTCACATTCAAACTATTTTGAAAAATAATTTATATAAATATAAAATCCAAATAATTTTCTATGCATAAAAATCAATGGAATTTAAAATCTTGTAATGAAAAAAAATTGAAACTAATTCCCGGTTTGATGTGTTTAAAAAATATACAACCCATTTCTGGGCAAACCGAATGAAACTCTCCTTGTGTTGAAAGATTTGCAGCCCAGCAGGGCTGATAAAGCAAGTAGGCCTCGTTTGGGTATTTCTTAAAAAATATAGAACTGGGCTAGCCATTTTTAGCAAGAAAAAAACACAACTGGGCTCATGATGTGGTAAACATAAATAAAACCCTAGCTAGACAGGACACAACTCACGCACAACCCCGTTGTTACCCTGATTCGTCGCTAAAACTAGTATAAATAACAACTGCTTGTTCCTCAAAAAAATAAACTGCGTGACCTACTGGGTCCCTGGTGTCAGCCGCTCGTAGTGTAATTCTCTCGTTTATTTACTACGTTGACAATGGCGTGAGCCCCAAATGTCCAACCATTAGGAGGAACCATATTTTTGGGCTTGTAATATAGAAGGACTTGCTTGCGTACTGCCATGACGCTGGTGGGTCCCTACTGTCATCCTCTCCACGTACAATCATCTCCTTGTTCCTCTCGGTTGTTGACGACGTTGACAACGCAAGAGGGCAGCGCACCGCGCATGGCGAGCGAACCAAGGCCGCAAGGTGGAGGACAACGATGAGGCCTCGGACTAAACGAAGAGGAGTCGTGGAAGATGCGCCGGTCCAGTCGTAGGCAGAGGGGAGTATGAGGGTTGACTGGTTCGGGTGCGGGTGCGGGTGCATGTTGGGGCTGACGTCGTCGGAGAATAATAGGATGTGTTGGGGAATAGAGGGAGGGACTGGCCAACGTTGGAGGGTACGTATGGTAGGGCGGCGGAGGCGTAGCCAGCCATGGGAGGCGGGAGCAGGCAGAGCCGACAGGGTGGTTTGGTTTGGGTGGCTGGAGGAAGAAGAAAACAAGACATAGAAGATACACGACATATGTTGGATGTCAATCCAACGGCTGGTAGGCAGAATCGTTTGTTGACTGGCTAGTAAGTCGACACCACCTTGGATAGGCTATTTCCTCGTGGGTCCCAAATGTTAGAATCCAAATCTGTCATGGTCATGCAACCTTTCCTATGAAAATTTACAGCCCATTTGATGTGCTAGTTCGAAATAAGTTTGTGGGTGCTGGTGGGGGCTAATCACTTGGCTTCTGTAATGCACAGTGAGCTCAAGCTGCCGGCGAGAGTGATGTTATTTCCCTTGGTTGGGATTTGTTAGTTGTTACAATATTTCACTCTAAATTAAACGACTGGCAAGCCATTTGCCTTGCTTCAAAGAAAATATGACAGTCACAGCCGAGTTGAAAAGGGCAAGAACATCTAACTCCAGCTTACAAACTGTACAAAAGCACGAGGGTTAATTGTTCATCAGGTTTACAAAGAAACTCAGGTTGAAAAGGGTAACAACATCTAACTCCATCACTGTTTTTGGCAGTCACAGTCAAATGGATCGGTCAGGTCCATAGAATGAACATCCTGGGTCGTACAATTTACTGGATTATGACCACAATATGTTGTAAATAGAAGCCCGGCACGTTCAGAAGCTCTTTTACCCACCTGAAACTCCTCTTTTTGCTCTTCCACCTACCCATCCGTCAAAACCATGCTGCTGATAAACTTAAGCCTGATGGACAATAGTAACCTCACATTCGGCAGGAAGAATGTGACAAATCTAGTGTTTGCACAGTTGGCTACATATCGTTCTAGCATTATTGTCTTCAATCGAATCTCGTGAGAAGTGAGAAAATCTTGATGCTTACGAATCCACCAATTGCTTATAACTTTCTTACCCCGTCCTGTTGCCTAAATAGACATGAAGATTGAAAATAGTTAAGATCTAAAAAAAGAGTGTCTAAAGAGCAACAACTGAACGGTTAATTCTAGTACACTATATGCGGGCTTCCAATGTGCGTGAAATTATCACCTTTATATACAACTTCTCCATACATGGAAAGCATTGCAGCAAGCCAATAATCTTGTTCAGATCAAAAGTATTCATTTGGATATATAAGATCTTGACAAAATCCAGCACCATTGATAGGCCATCCATGGAGAAACTCTTCATTGAGCATAGAACATAATATTAGTACAAAATGTGTACTCCAAGATGAGATATAACTTATGCGTGGAAATTTAAAATGCAGCTTATGGTTACAAGTGTAGATGATAATATAAAGTACTTGAAGAACTATGGAGCCGAACACCATATTGAAATGAGCACAGAGATCATGTATTACACCCAAGGTCTCCAGTTTAGGCGCAGAGAGGACGGTTATTTGTAACGGTGAATAACTAGAATCAAGGATCAACCTTTGAAGTGAAGGGGCATCTTGGATGATGAGCTGCCTTCTGTCAAAAGAAAATCCAATTCTTACAAGGTTAGGCGACTTTATTTGGAGACAACCGATTCTAACTGTGAAAACAAGCACCAAGCACTCCAGGGCAGGGCAACTGGAGTGGATGATGCTATGCAATGAGGCCTCCAATATATGAACCCACACAAGTGAAAGTTTCTTGAGAAATGGGAGTCGAAGGTTTAGTACCAGATTGTCTGGTAGGTCGCACATCGCAATGGTGGCGGTGTGGAGAGAGGAGGAAAACCGTGAGATGGACATCCGTGCTGAGGGCACAGGTAGATGGCGTTCGGTATCTGGTAGGTCATTTCCAGGGGAATAGTAGAACTCAAGCAGCTGTAGTTCTATGAATTCAGGGGATTTTAGCCAGGCGTCCACCATGTAGGGCATGGTATGCGTGCTCAGGTACCATGACGGGCTGTAGAGGCTTTGAACGGAGCCCTGGTGGGAGGAGATGATGGCTCTTGGGTTTCAAAATCATTGAAGAGAGATAGCTGACGATAGTCGAGATTAAGGGGCACGGCGCGCCATAGAGGGCGCCACCGAATTGAGAGGACTTGGGTGTGGCAGCAATCCTTGGTGGGGAGAAGCGCGATGATCTCCCCAAGGACGGCGTCCGGGAGATCGCTGATGTGGTCCACCCAAGATTCTACGGGTTCCTGGGATCCGATGGGGGCGGGGTCGCCGCTTCTTCCCGTGCTGCCGGGTGCGGGATCTACAACAGGCATCGCCGCTGGCGGGAGCCTCATCTTCTTGGCGCTGGGGTCAGCCGACTCGATTTTCCTCGAGGGCGTCGTGTCGCGCTCACGGATTTGAGCAGAGTAACGAATGACGAGCCTAGTTGTAGTGCGAGTGAAGGAGAAGGGGAGCTGGGGTTTTTCTGTAGTAGTGAGGAAGAAGAGGAGCTAGGGTTTTCTGTAGGAGTGAGGTGAGGAATTTGGGGGTATGAGTGGAGCGAGCTGACGTGAGGTGGGTGGGAGTGAGGAGGAAGAAGAACACCCAGGTTTTTTAGGGGCGGTGTGCTGGGTGTAGGTAGCGGTTCTCATTCAGTAAATATATGGACTTTTTAATTGACTTTACTATTTACTAGGGTGGATGGGATGTTTTGTCTTGGGCCCAGAGAAACAATTACTACTAGTACAGTGGAGACACTCTACAGCTACCTAGAAAACAATTACTACTAGTATAGTGGATACAATACCGCTTCTGGCTCTTCCTAGGTCATCGAAACATCTCCCTCTACTGAATGTCGTTATACTTTTGTTCACCGAAATGAGGGCCATGCAGTGCGCGAGCCCAAAAGCCATCCACCAAATTAGAAGGTAGTATGCAGGCGGAGAGTCACCCCGATCGTAGCGCAGCAGTAACGAGCCGTCGTATCACAAGACCCAACCTCCCCGCAGTCTAAGTTTGACGGACGAAGAAACCATCATTTCACTCTTCGCTGAATCCCCTTCTCCCTCACCGTCTTCAAGAAAGGCAACACTCGCATCTTCCACTGTTCTTCTCTCCCAACGAAGGGAAGGTAAGCGGATCTGTGATGTTGGTATATTTTCGTTCAGAGAAAAAAAGAACTTTTGCAAAGCAGTAACCGATCCTCACTCTCTTTTTTGTTTCATTGTCATTGCGATTGTGTTTTCCTTTCAGTGGTCTCCTAGTATTCGTCAGTTTCATGATGGACCAAGGAGAACCAGGCAAAGATCTGCTGATATTGGAGTAGACGCGGGAGGCTGATCCCCATGAGACAGAGAGCTCCATGAAGATGGAGGTAGCCACCGAGCCGACCCCAGATACGCTCACGGCCACTACTGAGATGGTCAACACCCCGTTTGAGGTTACAGCCCCCGTGGCACTGCAGGAGCAGTTTTCCCCCTTCGAGGATGTGTCCCCCCAGCTGAGCTGCCCAAGGTGATTTTCTTCTTTGCCGATCTTGATTGTGGTTTTTCATCTAAGTATATGGTCATGAATAATGCAAAATTTTATTAGCTTCGATGCCATGCTATACATACTGGTTTAAATTACTTGTGTTTCTTATACTGGAAAGTAATTCATAATTTGTTTCTGTTTCAATTAGAGCCCTGATGCAGACAAGGATTGTGTGGTTGTACATGTCACTCGCTATGAGGCGGATGACCTGAATATACGCACTGGTAAAACCGAGTTTTTAGGCTGTTGGATCCTGAAAGCCATTTGTGCTTATACAAATGAAGAGTTGTATTCCAGCCTCACTGTTGTCAGGCGTGTTGTCCAGGGTGTACTTAAGCACAAGAAGTTCAAAGCTACTCCTTCGTTTGTGAGGCATACTGTTCTTGTCAAGCTTACGCAGGAAGATGACGTGGCATGCCTCCACAAACAAGTTTATGACTGGCAAGGCCACAAGGTTGTCTTCATGAAGGTTCACATGATTGAGCTGCTGCTGGACGTCCTCGATGATGTTCATGGCAAGGTCCGTCTTGTGTCCTGCCCAAATTAGATCGAGGCATGAAATAGTTGCCCCATCTAGTGTTTAATAGTAGTTTGGATTGTGTCTAATTATCCGAACCTTGCCTGTTATCGAGCCCTCTGGGGCTAGTACTCTGTTTGAATCCATCTATGGGAACTGCTGCTACTTTTGTGTGCCCGTGAATCATGTGAGAACCATCATAATTGTTGCCGAAACAGATGCGTCATCACTAGTTTTTTCGTGAATATGGCATGGTAAGACATAAGTTGTCATGATTTATCATATGAGCAGTGTGTGTTTTGATGAAATAGAGTACTCGTTCAAGAATTGTGCGTGGATGTATACATAAGCACTTGTAAACACTGTTGGTGCTACCCCACTTGTAAGCAGTTGTGCAAAACACGACACATTGGCTTAGCTCGCTTCAACACTAGGCTATCGACCATTTAACAATCAACAATCTGTTGTCTGACATATAAGCAACTATGTATCTAGTTACAGTGGTTCATGCAGTTAACTGAGGCCACAATGTAAATTCCAAAAGTTCACACGCTAGTCCAGCGTTCATGTGGAACACTCACATTAAACTCGGCTTCATAAAAACTTGAAAAGCATAAGTTAAGCAATTTTATACATCTCAATGATTCATAGAACATAACAAACATATACTAGTTCACAGCAAAAGACAAATTTGTGAGAAGGTTTACAAATCAGGAAAAAACAAGCAAGGCTTCTCTGAGCAAAGGGCCTCCCGGCAGGCTTAAATTTCCTGGAGTTCACTCTAGTTTTTTCTTGTTGCCACCATCCAGGGTTAGGTTCTCTCATTCCAGAATAACCAATTATAATTGTGTTCTCAGTTGGAATTCTGAATTGAACCATGTAGTGTACTAACCAGCTGAAAGTCTTGTGCATTCCACTAAATTTAAGCACTGCTATTTGCAGAAATAAGCAGACCACAATGCCTCTTGTTCGCGCACCTGTCCAAAAAACCGCCGTGCAGCCGTGCCAGCTAGTCCTCGGTCCATGGATGAACTGGTAGAAAGTGCATTTCGGAATAGGATGCAGTTGTTTTCTCTCATCCCTACACTGCAATCAGGAAGTAAAACGTACGAATCAAATTCTTTTATATTGCGTTGGTCATTCTACCTAGTAACTACCAATGTAGGAATACCTGGAAGATGGGTGGTTAGACGATGGCAACGAGGGATAGCCATCTCATTTTGCACAGTTCTACTAAAACTGAGGTGTGTGCTTTTGATTGCGCGGATAGAAACAATACGGAGACAGACATCCCGAAACAATATGGAGACAAACATCCTTGTTTGCGCAAATACGAAATACACTTATTTAAACAGTGACAGATATTTGTAGTGGCGTATGATTAACATCAGCATCTATTGTGTTATAATTGGCACTAGATTGATAGTATGAAAGTGTCCTTAAGTAAGTAGCATCACATCACATCAACACTGCCACTAGATTAACATGCAGAACAATAGCATTAGTATTACTATCATGAGAGTAGCACATGGTCAGTAAATGTGCAATCAAATTTGTGCAGTCCCACTGGGATGAAGCAACGTTAGTGGGTGATATTTAAGTGTAACTGCAAAAACACAATTCATGGGAAATAAAGCAAGACGGAAGCACTTCATAAAATGGTGGTGGCATTGCTTCAATTTATCGACGGCACTAGACCACTACTTATAGTGACATTAGGTGGCATTGCTTAATGCTTCATGTGATTTAACATTAACGGTAGCGATATGGGCATAGGGACAGCAATGGCATAAACTGGTGAGGCAGATGTGGTTGCCGAGAGCGGCAAACACTCAGGTAGCATGTCTGCATTTGTCCGATTTTTTATCTCCTCGGCGACATTTTCCTATGTGAGCACAGGAAATCTAGACTTGCTCATTCTCATTTGCGTTGTCCCCCAACACTCGTCACTTTCTTTCCTTTTTCAACCAAGAGATAGGTCCACTTCCCCTACCCTTCGCCATCCACCATGCTTTCTTCGTCTTTCCAAATAAGAGACCGGTTGGGTAGCCAGTATCTACTACTTTCCCTCGTTTCCTCTTAGAACCAAGTCCTAGATTCATGCTACAGCTTTCCCACTTTCTTCCCTGTTTGAACCAACTCTTAGAGTCGACTGTATGAACTAGCTTTACCTCTAATAATAGTAAAAGTCTAGGTGGCTTTGGAACAGCGGTCGGAAGTAGAAAAAGATCCACATGAAGCCAAGTGGGGAGCTGGGGCAGTAGAGCAAAGCAAGCTTCGAAGGAATATATACCTGAGGGTCGTTGGCATGTGGAAAAGATGGCGTCGGGAGGCTGCATCTTGGCCACAATACCGCAGGGAGGAACAAGGGGTCGAAGGACCTCCCGAGCCGGCGCTCTCTTGGAGAGAATGACACGACGGTCGATCGGGACGCGCGGGTAGCCGTTGGTCTCCTCCCTCGCTGCCGACGACAGTGTGAATGATGCATCTACACCCTTGCCCTGTTCGAGGTTGTCTGGCCGGATTTGGGACCAGCCGTGAGCTAAGTGAGAGTGTGGCCACATATGTCTTGCTTAGATCTAGAGGGCATGAGAGAGTGAACGAGAGGAACCCTAGTAAAGCAAGCGGTAAGGCTCCTGATTATATATATATATATATATATAGTGGAGTGAATTTGTTGTACCAGCTTCAAAAAAATGCGCTCCTACGTGTACCCGCAGTGGGTGTGAGAGAACTAGTGCGTGCATGCACCGCTTCTCTTCGTGAGATTACAATATACTATGCCTAGAGAACGTTCGCCACAAGAGTAATATTATAAGTGTGTGAAATGTGAGCTAAAATAAAATGTGTGTGATGTCTTTTGTTTTTTAGAAGTTCTGAGGGTAGGGTGTGAAGAGCACAAATGTGTGTGACGTCTACCTGCAGATAGACGGTGGGTGCGAGAGGACTCGGGAGAGTCGTGACTCGTGAGGGTGCGTGTGCATGAGAGAGAGGGGGCACGTATCAATGCAATGCATGTGTTTGTAAATCATTATCCGACAAATTTTCGCCACAAGCCTTTTCCTGGCGAACGTCGTAAGAACCGTTAGATCGACATCCGACAGTGTCAGTTTTGCCATGTCATTTAACAGAACAACCACTCCTCCTACACATAAATCTTCCACACGAGTGTTAGCAACTGACATATGCTCCCCCCGTTCCAAAATGCAGTGCATATAGCTTTATTGAAAATTCTAACCTCGCAAACTTTTACCGAGTTTTCATGTACCAAATTGCACATGTAGAATACCCTGTATATATATCATTTCATTCATCTTTGAGAGGTAACTATAAAGATGGGGGGAGGAGTCTACAAAGAAAGACCATCGTATCACCTGCAGCAATTTCAACCATCCTTTGGTGTGGAGGAATATCATAGGAACTCTATATTATATGATTTTTATAGGATTTTTTCCTTTAGAGCCAATTGGTTCATAGGAATAGATTCATATACTCCACATTTCAAAGGAAATAAACATGATATCATTTCTATAACTTTAGGGCCACTTGGTTCATATGAATGGATTCCTATACTCCCATAATTTCAAAGGAAACTAAACATTAGCGTATATTTAATAGAAAAGTTCCTATGGTATGAACCAAATTATATATCTTTTCTAATCCCTCCTCGTAGGAATTGAGATACATGTCATCTCTAGATTCAATAGAACAGTTCCTATGATGTGAACCAAATGACATCTCTTTTCCAATCCCTACTCATAGGAATTGAGATACTCCATGTCATATCTTTCCCTACAACTTCCATGTATACATCTTCTATTCCTAAATAGCTAGTACAACCCACTAGTAGCTTTTTTCCAAGACATGCATCTATGGCACAAGAACTATATAGTGTGTGAATAACTTTGAAAGATGGTCGCTGGATGAAGCTAATCTGACAGTGCAGAGATGGAAAATCCAAGAACTACTGGCCATTGGATATCATCAACATTCCACCAGATCTGCCACATGTACAATTTAGAAGACTCCATGGTTGAACTTAAGCATAATGCACAAACCTCAAAACATAAGCACTTCTCCTTTTTTCTAGAATCTTCCGTATCATAATTGATTTTTTAAATGAATTGCCATTATTTGTTTTTTACTTTATGCTTTACAATGCACAACCCCATGATCTTAACATTTTTATAAAACTAATTGATTTTGAATGAGATGAACTATAAGAACTAAACGAACATCTACATCATGCATATATGACTCAAAGCTTTACATGGTATAGTGTGTATTTATTCATAATTTGGTTTCGAAATCTCATGCGTTCAATGCATGTGTACTTTACTAGTTTTGAGTAGAGTAGCAAATTTCACGCAGCCCCGGGTATATCAAAATGCAGAGCCCATGCATCATTGCCTTTCGGTCGATCCTACATCCACAATTTTCTACATACTATATCTCCACTGGTCCCCGAACCCAAAATGCTGCCTCATTCCCCTAAAACCAAGCGGCCCACACATATTTAAGGCGTCGACTCGAACTCAATCCCTCTCCCGTTTACTATGACGTGGCCCCGCACGCCGTAGTAGTACTCCTACAAACCCTACCACCGCACGCATCATCGGTTTTCTTCAAGAGGACGAGGGAGAAGCTGATCTGTAGTGGAGGCGCTTTAAAAAATGATCTATAGTGGAGACCCCTACCCTAGGGTGCCCTAGGTAGCTGCCACACGCATCATTGGTTTTCTCTTTTTTATGCTCTTGCGCCCTAGAGTGAAATGATGGTTGCTTCGTCCGTCCAGCTTAATGCGGGAAAGGTGGGGCTTTGTGATTTGACCCCTCATCGCTCATTTTCTACTACTGCGACGCTACGACCGGGGTGCCTCCAATTCCAACCGCTTCTCCGAACTGTAACTTGGTGCATCACACGTGGAACAAGATGGTGGATGAGCCACATGTCGGCCAAAGGGTCCTGTTAAGTGTCGCCATTTCGTGTGCGGACTGACCCTGCTTGAGTTGCTACGCCAACGCAATAGGTGCAACCTACAACTTGGTTTTGCTCCTTGGTGAATCCCGACTATATTGATCTAAAAAGATACGCACAGAACTACCCTCCCCGTCTCGTTTTTTAGGCATCTCGGTTTATAGGGCGTGCACGTAGTTCTAGGTCATCCATTTGACTAACTAAATATGAGTTACTATGTCACAAAAAGTATATCATTGGATTATTAAGCGGATGTAGTTTCTAAACATATACTGTTCATCACATATATAACCAGTTAAATTCTCAACCTAGAACGACATGCATGCCATGTAAACTGATACAGAGGAAGTATAGTAGTAAAAATGAGGTGATTTTACCGAGCGATCGGCGGAGGAGCATGGCCTGTCATGCAGTCCCATGTGTCATGATATACCAAGGTGATGCGCATGTCCCTCTTGAGGCAGAAGCAATACTACGTGGCTTGAGATGATGGCAAACCGAAGTGTGAAATAATGGTTGCTTCATCCATCTGGGAAGGTGCGGCATTGTGATTTGATGTCTCATTACTCATTAGTACTACTACTGGGGCGGTACGACTGGGGTGCGTCCCCCTGCTGTTCTGCACTATTATTTGGTGCTTGACACGTCGACTCGGTTGCTATATGTCCCACATGAAGGCGATAGGAAGTACATAATTCATGAAAGCGGGCATCGACGGAGGAGAACAAGACACGGCTTGGGTTTTTGCTGCTTCACGCGATCCATCGATACAAACCCGGACTAAAAAAGGCGAGGGCGGGTCTTTTCCCATGCGGCAGGCAGGGGAGTTTGGCACAGTCTGTTCGAGGCAAGGATGCAGGAAGGGAAACAAGCAAAGAAAGGTTGAGCGACTTAGTTTTGGGAAAATCTGATTTTACGGAGTACGTACCCACTAGGGTTTATAGGGCTCATCTAAAAAACATTCGTTTTTCCGTTTGATAAGTCTCAATTCTACTACTAGTAGTAGTACCATCACATGTTGGATTTTGAGGTGCGTTAGATCACCTGATGCAAGCAGTATCAAGAGAAAATTCACTAATGCATGTAGAAGTTCATGGAAATTTAGTGTTCATTCATGCATTCGTTCTAATTAATGCCTCGGTAAACATAACTTCTTGAGAAAAACGAGCGTACTAATTACTTGTGCAAACTAGGAGTACGAAATTAATTCGACCACTCACCGTCTACCTTGGTTGGAGAGATTTTGAAATTGAGCCATAAACTGGAGAAGAGGGAGTAGTAACTTTTGTCTCGATTACTATTTGTGGCCTTGTATAGATGCAAAATGTATTTTTTTGTAGTGGCCTTGTATAAGTAAATGGAGGGAGTACTAAAGGACATATATATTCCAAACAATATGATAATCTCTCTAACCAAGGTAGTAGGGACGAGGAGTAAACGGAGGGAGTAGTAAAATTTTCTCCTCGTCCTACGACCCACCGCGCGCGTGGGCGAGGGAGCGGGCGTAAGGCATACAATACTACTACTAGTAAGAAAGCATCACCTCATCCTGCGAGCCACCGTGCCTGTGGGTGGGGGAGACGGCGTACTGAGCAAGCTTCTACTCGTTCTGCGAGTTGACGGGACACATCAAAAGTACTCCAGTCTATAGAGCCTTGCCTCTAAGGTAGGCCCCACATGGTTTGCCTCTTTTTTTAACATAACGCGTCAAGTTGCAATTTGTTTGTTCACCCGTGGTAGATGATCCTCCCTCCACCAAGTGGACAACTAGTACACGGTCAAATTACCATGTGGGCTGCCTTTTCGTACATAAATGAGCTCCACCGTGTACCCGCGCGGGTGTGGTTGGGAAAGAGACGGGAGTACGTGCGCCGAGCGTGCACCTCTTCTCTTCATGCACGCCCCCACCTACGTGGGTGTGTGTGAGAGATACAAACCTAGACAAATGGCTTTGTGCGGAATAAGTACTCTTTGTCAGCCATTGTAAGAGTGGAAAAAAGGTGAAGGAGGAGATAGGGGAGCGGCGGAGGTGTGCGATTCTTGGCCGGCGTTTGGCCTCGTTTAAATAGGAGATTAAATAGACGGCGGATTGGAGGAGCTCGGCCGGCGTTGCGTTTAATGCCGGCCCGGTCATGAACGGACGTGTGTCCAGAGTGGGTTTCTCGGCTTCCACACGGGCGGGTTTCATGGAGGCGTTTGAATGCGGCAAGGAGGCGTGTTCAGCCGGGCGTGCAGCGAGTGGCACCCTTGACTCTGACGTATGACACCGTGCCGTTCTTACACTGAGGTGTGGGCTCTTTGGGTACATGGCCTGCATGTCAGTGACCCAACGCAGGCAGCGCACATCAGAGGAACCTTTGGTGGGCCAGGGCAGTCAGAAGCGGGCATTTCATAAACCGATTATTGTTCATTGAGTGTGACGTCATCCTTTTCATGTAGATAAGCCTACTATGTTGATAGCCCGTTCGATGCGTTGTGATTCATAAAGACTGCTGCAAACATCAATGTTCTGCTTATCACAGATAAGGTTGATTAATGCCCGTAATCATCCATGCCCTTAACAAAGGGTGCATGCACGTATAGGTTGAGCATGTGTCTTGTGTCCTGTGCTGTGTGCATGCAGGCGTGCGAGTGTTGCGTGCGTGCAAGGGTACGTTTCAGTGTTGCATGCATGTGTGCGTACGTGCGTGTGTTCGTGAGTGCATGTGTATGTGTCAGTGTTGCACGCCAGCATGCGTGCGTGTGTTCGTTATGTGTACGTGTCAGTGTTGCACGCCTGCATGCGTGCGTGCATGTGTATGTGTGGGGTGAGGCTACATGTCAGTCGACTGACTTTTTCATCTCTAGTCATTAGATTTTCCAGCCGTTGGATACGAAATCAAGGGCCTGTAGTTTATCATCAAACTCCACCCCCTGAGCCGCCGGCCACCACCGGTCGAACCGTCGGCCCCCGCCTCCCGCGGCCGGCCCACACCGCCCCACCCGCCCCGAAACCACTCCCCACCGCCGGTCCACCGCCACACCGGCCATCCCTCTAGGCCCCCCGCGTGAAGCTTTTTCTCCAGTGATCGCCACCCCACCGCCCAATCAACGCGCCCCCCAGCATCGACGACTGCCAACCAGAGGTCTCACGACTTCAAGTACCCACCGACCAGTAATTTATTACCATTTTTGTCCTTCATATACGCGCTGACGGGTGGGCCCTATGGTAATGTGCGCTGCTGAATGTGGACCATTTGACTGGTCAATTGATCGTGTCATCAACAAATTACGGAGCTGGATGGTGAGCCAGTGACCGTACGATCACCCTAAAATGTATTTTATTAACATAGTACAGACTCAAGCTACCATTTCTTTCTTTCATATATGGGCTGACAGGTGGGCCCACGGTTACGCGCCCCGATGGTGCAACACTAGTTGCTCCACGTGCAACATTTGACTGGTCAATTGATTGTGTCATCAACAAAATATGGACTTGTACGGGTGAGCCAGTGACCGTATAATCATGACATGTATTTTTTTAACATGGTACAGACGCAAGGTGCTCATATATACGCGCAAGCACTCACCGCTATAAGCGCACACACACGCAGACCCTATCCTATGAGACCCTTCGAGAGAGTGAGCCAGCATATGATCTTGAGATTTTACGAAGTCACCATAGGTGCCTCGTAGTCGAGTGGAACGTCTCCTCCCACTGAACGCACATCACTGGAAAATACTAAAATTAACCCAGGATAAATGCAAGCACTGGGACTTTAACCCTGGTGGGCTCGAGGAACCACTGTCCTCCTAACCATCCAACCACATGTTGGTTAGCACGACAAAATGTATGTGGTGACTGTGATGAGCTTATTCTGAAGTCCAGTGACCATATCGTGCTTTCGTTTCAAATACAATGACCGTAAGTGTCGTCAACAAAATATGGAGCACGCATCAAATGCAAAGTCCGTCAGTGTCATCAAGAAAATACGGAGACGTATCGTGAGCTAGATACCGTATGATCACCACGAGAATGTATACGGTGACCGTAATGAGCATATTCTGAAGTCTAGTGACCGTATAGTGCTTTAGCTTGAAATACAATGACCGTCACGCGTGAATGTGTCGTGGGCATGCATACTTTTAGAGGGCCGAGAGATAGTTTGTGTGCGTACGTGAAAGTAGTGTAGAAAGAGGGGGTGTCCGGTGGAGACAAGGAGAGATATGCCCTTCGTTTATCTTTCCCGTGACTAATATTTTAGGAGAATATATAAACATTCACAATGCAGAACAAATATTTTTGGATGTACCATGTAATTAACTATCATGTATAACATTGTACTATTGTATATGCTTATTTTCTTAGTGGCCGATTGCGTGTGTGGTGTGGTGGGCACATCATTTCTAGTTGTGGTGGGTCAACATGAGGACTCATGGGTCGGTTCCATCCTGCGCCACATAGGTTGGACCGAGACGCGTTATATGAAGACCCATGTGGAGGACTCGGCATACAACACGAAGCTAGCTACCAGAGTCGCGGAGGACTCTATCCCCACTGGTGATAAGCCGACTATATATGATTTGTAACCCTAGGCCCCCAGTATGTTATAGAAGCTTGGGGGCTAGTTCATCGATAGTATACACACACGCACAATGCCTGGTATTCACGTGTACTTTGTACACACCCCTATCACTAATATACAGTACTAGTAGTAGGCTTTTTCCTCAACTGAAAGGGTCCGAACTAGGGTAAACCTTTACCTCGTATTACCATCCATCCTAACAGTTAGGGATATCCTACCGAATGATATGATGGAATCATATCTGCCAACTACTAAGAGAGAGGTGTGTCTGGGGGGGCAATGTGTGCGAGAGAGGCCTAAAGATAATGTGCATGCGGGAGACACGTAGGCACATATATGTGCGTATAGAGGGCTAGTAGAGACCGTGCGTGTGTATATATGCATGTGAGAGAAATAGTGTTTTCCAACTGAGATTAGTGAAAAGAGTGGTACATAGTAGTTAGAAAGAGAGAGAGAGATACAGAGAGAGATTGTGAGAATGTGTGAAAGAGAAATGCCGATGCATATAAAGTGTGTGCACTTATGTGGTAGATAAAGAGATATATAGCGCGTTTGTGAGAACGGGCCGAGGCATAGTGCATCTACTTGTAAAAGGCAGTTCTACGCATTAAATTAAAATATAAATGGCATTATTATTTTTGGATGATATCATGAATTTTGCAGATAGCGTATGGACGAAAATCGATCTATCAAACACCCATACTCTATTGAATTCTAGCATGTGCATGTGTTTATTTCATATTATCGATCCATAGAGTGAGAGTGGTTTGAAGTACAGGCAATGGATGCTTTTGCAATTCATATATAAATATTAATTAGTGCACTCCATGTTGTCAGTGTGAAGCACTTTATACATTTGTCACTTGCATTGATACATTCCAAATTTCTAGCTACGGAATAGAATACATGTCGAATTCAACATAAAGGGGGTTTCGAAGATTTGAATTCATAGGAAGTGCATTAATCTATTTGAACCCGAGATAATGGCATTTGTAAATCAGATGTAAAAGGGGGCATCAATCTTTGTTGTGCATTTGAACATGCTATATATATTCATACACATGTCTAACTTTTTTTTTGCAACCAACGAGATTATATCTGGAACCATGCATGAACAGAGGTAAGTTGCATATTTTTTAATATATACTTGTGTACAATGTATATTCAAATGTACCCCCTCTATTCCAAAATAATCGTAGCTTTAGGATTTTCAAGAGTAAAGATTTGTGAAGTTTGACAAATCCTGAAAGTCCAATTCAAGAGAACCGAAAGCGTTAATGCTTCTGCTCTCAAATATTGAACAAAGTGCCAAATAGGCCTCTCGTCACCCGAAACCGCGCGAGACTAATGTTTGGTGGTAGGAAATTATTGTCCTGACTCTGGCCCGTGTAGCCTATCGGCCCGATGTCCAAAGGTCTAAACCGGGGTAGGTTTGTAACTTCACCAAGACGCTAGTCTCAACCGCATCCGAGAATCATTCATACGCCGTGGGCGCCTAAACACCCATGCGCTTGGTTGAAATCTATCCCGCCCACATTTGGGACACCTGAGATTACTGTCCTACCCCCAACCCGCAATATGTCCGAAATTTTAGATGGGGGCAAAGTTTGTAACTTTCCCCAAATTTCAAACAAGTGCGTCCCAAACCGAAACATTGTTCCCCCTTAGTTCCCCGCCTCCCTCCGTTTCTCCATTCATACTCCATGGGTGCCAAAACGCCCTCTCCACCAGCCGTGAAACCCCAGCCTCCTCCGTCCTCCACCCCATAGCACCCAATCCACCACCGCCCTCCACCATCACGCCGGAGCCGGTACCCCGACGTCATCGTCCAACGCAACCGCAACCGCAACGCTCTCAAGGACTTAGCAGCTGAAGCCGAGGTAGAGCTGCCTCCACGACGCCGACACCGACGTACATCGTACCAGAACCACCCCGACCACGCCGTCCTGCGCCTCACTGCTGCCGCTCCACTGTCGCAACCGTCCACCGCACCGGAGCTGTTCCCGCTACGCTGTCGTTCGCCGCCTCGGATCTGGTTCCCCCCCACCGACAGACGTCCACCGCACCACACTCAACAACTTGGCCATGGATTTGTCCAAGGCTCCAGCATCCTCCACAACTTCTCGTTTCCAGCAAACCACAAGAAGATCGTTGGAAAAACAGAAGGAGGACACAACACTGCCAGTAGAAAGAGGTACTCCTCTTCCCTTATTCATGCAAACCTTACGTCTCTGCTCACACGTATTCATCCCACGAAAGAAACTAGTTGAGCGCGTCTTACATCATCTTTTTGTGATACTAAATACACAAGGTTTCCTCCCTTAGTTTACTTATTATACCTGTGAATATGGCATGCCTTCCTATTTTTGGTACACACTACATCTATGTGTTAACCTTGTTCTTACATGAAACTACCTCTCTTCTGTATCCTGCATCAATCACTTACGATGGGTCACCTTTATACGTTGCATATTGCATATTATTTCTAGCCTGTTTCCATGTATTGCTTCTAATTTGGTCAAATACATTTGTTAGGGCACCCTTTTAATTTGGCAGAGTGATATTAGTTTCATCTTTCATATGGTTTCTAGCTTGCATTGATTCTAACAAGTTCAAGCACCTTGTGCTTAGTTTACACTTTATACATCATACATGTAAATATGTCACGCCATCCTATTTTTCATACATATTCCATCTTCCTATCATGCGGCTGCCTTACATGAAAGTAGTATTTGTCAATATCATGCATCAATGGGTTCTGAAGAGCAAATTTTATTCCTTAGCACCTTGTGCTTAGTTTACACTTTATACATCATACATGTCAATATGTCACGCTATCCTGTTTTTCATACATATTCCATCCTCCTATCATGTGGCTGCCTTACATGAAAGTAGTGTTTGTTAATATCATGCATCAATGGGTTCTGAGGAGCAAATTGTATTCCTTTTTCTTGTGGGTTTGACTTGACAATGGAAAATCAAGAAAGAGGAAGGAAAAGAGTAAGGAAGGCGATGATGGTGGTCCTCTGCAGCAACGTAAACGGAGCATCTGTATCGATTCTCCTTGTACTGATAGTGCATTACAAGGTCCAAGTCTTTGCTCCCCTACTCCACCATCCAAGGTGCTTGCTCTAACTTGGGAGTGTGATATCTGGTTGCATGTTGCATATGGTGTCTAGCTTGTATTGCTCCTAATTAGTGTAAACTACATCTGCTTAGCTTATACATGATATGTGTGTCGGTGTACTATAGTAGGGGTACCCTAGTATCCCGAACTCGTGCACGGGCAGTTGCAGCGCCCCGCGGCAAGGCTTGCCGGGTGACTGCCAAGACCCTCCGTGGCTCCCTTGAAGACCATTCAAGAATAAAGTACTCGAACCAAGGCCCCGGCAAGAGGAGCTTGCCGGGAAGGCCAACCAAGGCCCCAGCAAGAGGAGCTTGCCGGGAAGGCCAACCCAGGCCCCGGCAAGAGGAGCTTGCCGGGAAGAGACAAGACCCCGGCAAGAGGAGCTTGCCGGGAAGGCCACTCAAGGCATTCCAAGAAAGCTTGCCGTGACGCGCCCTGCGTCTCGGCAAGGCCCGGTGAGCGACAAGCTCCCAAGCACGACAAGACGATGACCGCGGCAAGGAGCTTGCCGCGGGAAACCCCCACTTCGTGCCCGCGCTCCAGCACACCTGCTAACGTGTCGCTCTAGGACTCTCCCAAGCACACGTGGCAGGAGGCTGTGCAGCTAGGGGTGCACGGTGGCAAGCAGAGATGAAGAGAAGGCCATCATGGCAAACGGTGGCGCTCCTAACGGTCACTTTTTGCACTGTTTAGGCAAGTCAGACAGGCATTTAATGCCCTTGTCCCCTGCCGTCAGAGTTAGGTAGGGTGCACTGTATCCACAGTAGCGGTAGCTGCACCTACCGCATCCTTTTCCATTTTTACCCTTCTTGTCTACGTTGCCCCCTGTCGGTGACCCCTTGAAAGTATAAAAGGAGGCCCAGGCGCAACGTAGAAAGGGGTTGGCGGCTCGTTCGGCCAGTTCGGCTCATTCAACACCAGAAACACTCTCACGCTCAGTCTGGCAGCGTCCGTCGCTCCTGAGCAAGAATTTAATACACACAAACAAGCAGCAGTAGGGTTTTACGCATCCGTGCGGCCCGAAGCTGGGTAAAAACCACTCGCGTGTACCGCCTCGATCCGCTCTTTGTGCGACCTCCGCCCCCCACCGAACCGAAAGGGGCCCTGTCCCCATAGGTGTTGGTGGAATCAGCCTCCCCGACATCTCTGGCGCGCCAGGTAGGGGGCGTCGAGATCGTGCGAACCCGATCCGGCGTGCACGTGAGCTAAATCTTCATCGTCTTCACCAACATGCCACCGAAGAAGAAGGCTTCGGGGGCAACAGCCACGTCTGCGTTGCTTCCACCACCTCCGGAGCAGGCGGACGGTGGAGTGGACACCGGCGGAAGAATGGACATCGACGAGGGTGCCCACAGCGCTGCCAAGTCCAAGGACAAGGCCGCGCAGACCTCGGCGTCCATACGCCCACCGCGCCCATCTCAGGAGGCGCGGGACCAGCAGCGTCATAGCGTTCGCAGCACCATACGTCCGCTGGCCCAAGATCAAGCTGGTGGTTCATGTGGCGTTCAAGACCAGCATGCACGCCAGCATGCTGGCCCCAGTGAGGTGCGGTCGTCTGGACGGGACACTCCTCCTTCTAACTTGGTTAGGAGTCCGAGCATGTCCCGCTCCTCGCACCGTTCACCTCTGCCGCCCACCACGCCGGCGGAAGGTTTGGCGCGGGCCTAGCTACTCCTGGATTACCCTCCGACGGCGGACAAGACCGACGAATGGAGGGCCACTATCCAGAGCCTCATCGGCTTCGCCAACGGCGACACTGCGCGGTAACCAAGCGCCTCACTGCCGCGGCAGGATAGCCGGACGCGAGCCGATGGCAACAAGACCGGGGGAGGTGCGACTTCCATGCACTCTCCACTACGAAGGCCAAAGTCACCGACTCGCCGGGTCCACCCCGACAGCGGCTCCACCGCGTCGTCGGACCCACGAGCTCGTCGCGACCAGCGCCAAGTTCTCCATGAACGACAACAAGAAGACGCTCGAACCCGCATCGAGCGCCGAAGAGAAGCGCGACGTCAATCCGACAAGCGCGCTGGGCCCTCTGTTGGCATGCATGCGCCAGGGGAACCAGGCGATCTGCCGTACGCGGTAGGTTGTCCTGCGTTCACCCGTGAGCTGCGGCAAATCCAGTGGCCCAGCATAAAGAATTTCAAACCAGACGTACCAGAGAAGTACGACGGCAAGACGCATCCATCGGAGTTTCTCAGCATCTACACCATCGCGGTGCAGGCTGCCGGGGCACGGGACGACAAGATCCTTGCCAACTACTTCCCGCTGGTACTCAAGCCCAATGTCAGATCCTGGCTCATGCACTTGCCGGACAACTCCATATCCTCCTGGGCTGATCTGTGCCATCAGTTTGTCGGCGCCTTTACGGGCGGCCACAAACCACATGGCCAAGAAAGCGATCTTCATCTGCTCGCCCAGAAGGAAGGAGAGCCACTGCGCAAGTACATTCAAAGTTCAGCCGTGTACAGCACAACATCCCAGACGTCCACCCCGCCGCGATCATTAGCGCGTTCCATCTGAACGTGCAAAACCGAAGGATGAGGGAGGAGATGGCGATGTGTAAGATCAGAGATGTCAGTGAGCTTTACACGCTGGCCGACAAGTGTGCACGCGCTGAAGAGGGGAGGAGGCTCCCCGAAGAGGATACGGGAGCAGGAGGATCTGACAGTGAGGATACCGCCCCGGCAAAGAAAGGCCGGTGGCGGAACAACAGAACGAGGAAGGGCAAGGAAGTGCTAGCTGTCGAGCAGTCCGGCAACGGAGGTGGCGCCAAGGAAGCTAAGGGTGGTGGCTCCGGCAAGGAGGCCCATCCTGTGGCGGCCGTCGACAAGCAGGACAGCTCCGGCATGCAGTATTGCAAGATTCACCGCACCAAGGGTCACGATCTCCAGAACTGCAAGAAGGTTGAGCAGCTCGTTGAGCTACAGAAAGCTGAGTACGAGCGGCGCGACAAGGAGAAGGCCCAGGAAGGTGCTGGTGGATCCGGCAAGAAACGTCCCGGCCGAGGAGGACGCCGCGGCAAGGCCAAGCAGCGGCAAGGAGACAGACCTCCCCGCAGCCGCGACAAGGATGAAGATGACGACGACGATGAAGACATGGATGATGACGAGGCCGATGAGCAGGAATTTCAGAAAGCCACAGAGGTCCTGTGCGTTGACGGTGGTGCTTCTCTGCATACTTCGCACCGCCAACTCAAGCAGTGGATGCGGGAAGTGAATGCAGCAGAGCCATCCTTAGAGTCACGCAAGCCTCTGAAATGGTCCAGCACGCCTATCATCTTCGACATTGAGGATCACCCTGATCACGTAACTGCGGTCGGGTGCTTGCCGATGTTGGTTTCACCAACTATCCTCAACCTCAAGGTCACGAAGATGCTAGTTGACGGCGGGGCCGGCTTGAATCTGATCTCCTCCGCGGTCCTTCAGAAACTCCAGATCCCTGACAGCGAGCTCGAGGAGACCGGCACATTCCAAGGAATCAGCCCGGGAAGAAGCAAGCCGAAGGGAAAGATCACGCTGCCGGTCACATTTGGCAGCGAGATGAACTTCAGAACTGAGAGGGTCACATTTGACGTTGCCAATTTTCCATTACCCTACAATGGGATCCTTGGCCGTCCAGCGCTCGCCAAGTTTATGGCAGCCTCTCACTATGCATACAACATGCTCAAGATGCCAGGTCCGATAAGTGTCATCTCTGTCCCCGGCGACAAGAAGGATGCCCTTATCTGCGCCGGAAAAATCTACCGGGAAGCAGCAGCCGCAGCTGATCACAACATACTTGCCACTGAAGCTCCCGGGGGGAAGAAGAAGACAAAGTCCGGCAAGAGCTCTGGTGCCCACTCCGGCAAGCGCACCTCTTCGGAGTGCTGCGCTACCGTCGAGGACGCACCATCGAGCTCCACCGGCAAGTGCAAAAAGACGATGGCAGCTCCACCCGAGACCAAGAAGGTGCCCGCCAAGAAGGACGGCACTGGTGGTACCTTCACCATCAGTGCCACGCTTGACCCCAAATAGGAAAGCGTGCTCGTTGCTTTCCTGCGGGCGAATGTCGACGTGTTTGCATGGCAACCGTCTGATATCCCCGGTGTTCCCAGGAAAGTAATCGAGCACCACCTTGCCGTCTATCCTCATGCGCGGCCCGTCAAGCAGAGAGTCAGGAAGCAAGCGGTGGAGCGCCAAGAGTTCATTGCAGAAGAGATCAGGAAATTGGAAGCAGCAGGCCTTGTCAGAAGAGTGCTCCATCCCACATGGTTGGCCAATCCTGTAGTCGTGCGCAAGGCGAACGGGAAATGGAGGCTTTGTATAGACTTGACTGATGTCAATAAAGCTTGTCCCAAAGATCCATTTCCCTTGCCGCGCATTGACCAGATTGTTGACTCCACAGCTGGATGTGATTTGCTTTCATTTCTTGATGCATACTCAGGATACCATCAGATCTTCATGGCAGAAGAAGATGAGGAAAAAACCGCATTTATCACCCCCTGCGGCACATACTGTTTTATACGGATGCCCTTTGGGTTGAAGAATGCTGGTTCAATATTTGCAAGGGTAGTCCATGTCGCTTTTGAGACACAGATACACAGAAATGTGGAAGCCTACATGGATGATATAGTGGTCAAGAGCAAGGACAAGGCTACCCTGATCCAAGATTTAGAAGAAACTTTTGCAAATCTGCGCAAGATCAACCTCAAGCTCAACCCCGAGAAGTGCGTGTTTGGAGTCCCTTCCGGCAAACTTCTCGGGTTCTTTGTGTCTCAGCGGGGAATTGAAGCCAACCCCGACAAGATCAAGGCCATCGAGCAGATTGAAGCACCGAAGCGCGTCAAGGATGTGCGAAGGCTTGCCGGTTGTGTGGCTGCTCTCAGCAGGTTTATCTCTAAGTCTGCTGAGCGCGCCCTGCCGTTTTTCAAAATATTGAAAAAGGCAGGTCCAATGAAATGGACTCCGGAAGCGGAGGCCGCGCTGCAGGACTTGAAGAGGTACCTGTCCTCCACTCCAATACTTGTCGCACCTAAGCCACAAGAGAAGTTGCTGCTGTCCCTAGCGGCAACCAATCAAGTGGTTAGTGCTGCGTTAGTAGCGGAGAGGGAGGCGGACGATGAGCCAGCAACCGCGGCAAGTGAATCCAGCGACAAGCAGGGGGCTTCTCCGACAAGCTCTGGTCCCGACAAAGTTGAATCTGCGCAGACATGCAAGGAGGTGCAGAAGAAGATGGTGCAGCGCCCAGTTTACTTTGTCAGCTCCCTTCTCCAGGGGGCTAGGTCGAGGTACTCTGGTGTGCAAAAATTGCTTTTCGGCCTCCTCATGGCCTCGAGAAAGCTGCGCCATTACTTCCAGGCACATGAGATAACAGTTGTCACTCGCTTTCCACTGAAGAGGATACCGCAGAATCCAGAAGCAACAGGAAGGATTGTCGAGTGGGCATTGGAACTGTCAAGCTTTGGCCTCAAGTTTGAGAGCACTGCAACGATCCAAAGCAGGGCATTGGCAGAGTTCATAGCAGAGTGGACGCCAACTCCAGATGAAGAAATTCCAGAGATGAGCATCCCCGTCAAGGAGACAAGCAAAGAGTGGCTGATGTACTTTGATGGTGCCTTCTCGCTGCAAGGCGCCGGTGCTGGCGTGCTGCTTATCGCACCCACCGGAGAGCACCTCAAGTACGTAGTCCAGATGCACTTTCCCAAGGAGCAAGCAACGAACAATACTGCAGAGTATGAGGGTTTGCTTGCCGGCCTCAGAATCGCAGCCGACCTTGGGATCAAGAAACTCATTGTAAGGGGTGACTCGCAGCTTGTCGTCCGCCAAGTGAACAAGAACTACCAGAGTCCATTGAT
The DNA here is from genome assembly GCF_018294505.1 of Triticum aestivum. Classification (NCBI taxonomy): domain Eukaryota; kingdom Viridiplantae; phylum Streptophyta; class Magnoliopsida; order Poales; family Poaceae; genus Triticum; species Triticum aestivum. The sequence continues at coordinate 554,616,761 of NC_057800.1, read as the reverse complement.
GGAAGCTTATGTTGATGAAGTGAGAAAGCTAGAAGCACACTTTGACGGCCTGCAAATGGAACACATTCCGCGAACTCAGAATGACATTGCTGATGGCCTGTCAAAGTGCGCTGCACTAAAGTTACCTGTGGAACCAGGGATCTTTGTGCTCAAGCTGACTCAACCATCCGTGACACCATCAACTGGACAGAATAAGAAGAGGAAGTTGATTTCTGGTGACTACTTTCCGGCAGAGCTTCCCGAAGCCGCCGCCAAGAAGGTCCCCAAGATCGACGCCAAGAGTGCTGAGGAGCAGTCTGCTTCGGCGAACCTCTTGGTTTGTTCCGTTGAAGCAAACGCTCCTGACAAGTTTTGCTCCGGCAAGCTTGCCGGGGAATATCACGCTCCGGCCGAACCGCAGGTTCTTGCCGTAGAAGCGGATGTTCCCGCAGCAACAGATACGCCTTTAGTCCTTGTTGTCGAGCCACAAGCTCCAGCATGGGCGCAGCAGATTGCTCATTTCCTTCCGACAGGAGAGCTTCCCGAAGAGCAAGAAGAAGCTAAAAGAGTAGCCCGGCAGTCAAGTATGTACAAGTTTGTCGACAACACACTGTACAGAATAAGACTCAACGGTGTGAAATTGAAGTGCATTCGCCGGGAAGATGGACAACAGCTGTTGGCAGAGATACATGGAGGCATATGTGGTCACCACATTGGCGCAAGAGCACTTGCCGGCAAAGCATTCCGACAAGGCTTCTTCTGGCCGACAGCCCTCCAGGATGCAACTGCACAAGTAACCAAGTGTGAAGCGTGCCAGTTCCATTCCAAGCAGATACACCAGCCAACTCAAGCTCTCCAGACGATCCCTTTATCCTGGCCATTTTCGGTCTGGGGGCTCGATATCCTCGGCCCCTTCCCCCAAGCTGTCGGGGGCTTTGAGTTCTTGTATGTTGCAATCGACAAGTTCACAAAGTGGCCGGAAGTGGAACCAGTGAGGAAGGTGACAGCACAGTCAGCAGTCAAGTTCTTCAGGTCGATTGTTTGCTGTTTCGGGGTTCCTAACAGGATCATCACCGACAACGGCACGCAATTTACGAGCCGCACCTTCATGCAATATGTCCAAGATCTGGCGCGCCAGGTCTGCTTCGCTTCTGTTGCTCACCCGAGAAGCAACGGTCAAGCGGAGAGGGCAAATGCTGAAGTGCTGTGAGGCCTCAAGACCAGAACTTTCGACAGGCTGCACAAGTGCGGAAGAAACTGGATCGAGGAGCTGCCGGTGGTTCTTTGGTCGATCAGGACGACGCCAAATCGAGCCACTGGCCAGACACCCTTTGCTCTAGTCTATGGAGCAGAGGCAGTTCTCCCCATGGAACTCGTTTACGGGTCACCTCGAGTGCTCGCTTATGATGAGCTCGAGCAAGAGCAGCTGCGGCAAGATGACGCGCTGCTCCTTGAGGAAGACCGTCTCCAGGCTGCTGTGCGAGCCGCTCGCTACCAGCAAGCTTTGCGTCGCTACCATAGCCGCAAAGTTAAAGCCAGGAGCTTCGAGGAAGGCGACCTTGTTCTTCGGCGCGTTCAGTCCGCCAAGAATTCCAACAAGTTGACGCCAAAGTGGGAAGGCCCTTATCGGGTGAAACGAGTCACTAGGCCCGGCGCTGTCCGCCTTGAGACCGAAGATGGCACTCCGGTGAGCAACTCCTGGAACATCGAACATCTTCGTAAGTTTTACCCGTAAGGCGCGGTTGCCGGAAGCTTTTCCGGCAACCACCTTTTGTACAAGTCTTGCCGCTGTTGCATGTAATCCTTTGTACAAAGCCGGGCGCAGACCCCGTGCACCAGTAAAGCTCATGTGCCCCGCACATCTTGTCAGTTTTTATGCTATAATCCTTTTTCGCATATGTTATCTGACACTTTGTGCAGCACTAGACCCCGGTAAGCAATAACGAGCCCAAGGCTCCATATCATTACTTTATTTCTCTGTTTCTTTCTCAAAAGAAGGAAGGTTCCCTCGCCCACAAGGTTTACCGGGGGGAAGGAGAAGATAATGGTGTGGACCAGGCCGTTCAAGAAAGTTTCTCCTTGCCGGGAAGCAGACGACAAAAAAGCTAAGTTGCTAAAGCTTGAGCAATCAGTTTTTTAAGTTTTTGAGTTATTTTCCTTGAACGACCGTGCTTTGTATGGAAAACCTGTGCGCAGAGGAACCAACTCGTAGCTAGTTGCGCCTTTACTTTGTTTCGAGTTCGCTCAACAACTTAAGTGAGCTGCTAGCGCCCTTACTTTGCTTTGAGTCCGCTCAGCAACTTAAGTGAACCGCTAGCGCCCTTACTTTGTTTCGAGTCCGCTCAACAACTTAAGTGAGCTGCAACTAGTTGCGACAAGGTTGCTTGTCGGTAGCGACCCCACCAGCAGGCTGCTGAAGTTCCGCACTCGGCGCTCGCGGCAAGGGTACCTGCGCCGACAAGTTTCCCTAGAAAACGTAGGGCAGAACCATACAAAGCCAAGAGTCGAGTAAAGGAAGTAACACAACTATTTGTTGCCTAAGATAGAGTTATATTACAAAAATAACTTGTCGCGCCTCTAATAAAGTGTTCCCATGACATGACTGGCAGCGACAAGAGAAGAAGAAAACGGACGGCACCTGGGCCCCGGCAAGCCAGTATCGCTGGGGGCTGCGAGTGCCAAGAATCGTCCACGGCAAACCAGAGTTGCCGGGGGCTGCAATATCAGATAAGTCTTTCATCCCTCATCATGCATCCTCTTATGGACTGGGGAATGCGAAACCGCGTTTCTTCCCGAAAACTACCGTGCTCCCTCAACTCTAGGCCCTGGGGCTCGTTCCCGGGGCCAAGTTTGGTCGTAGTCGCGGCAGCAAAGGGATGAAACGAGGAGACCGCACCCACCTCGTTCCCGCCTCCGTCAAAGGCGTGAGAAAGGTCGAGCGACGTGGGAAGGCGATAGGGCTTGTTACCGGGAGATGAAATGTCTGTCCAAGGGACACCAAGGATTTGTTCCTTGGCGTGGGTTCAACTCACGAGACAAATAACCCGGCAAACATCCCCTTTTCATTAAAAAACATCCCACTCAGGTACAGTCTATAGAGGATGAAAAACATGAAAGAGAGGATTACAAGTTCTAGATACAGCTAAGGCCCGAAGGCTTACAAATTAAAAAGATAAGATGCCCGTAATCCCTTTCCTGTCCCTCTTTTCAGGAGGCAGGTCAAGGAGGCGAAAAGGGCAAAAGGAGCGCCTAGGCGAGCTACGGTTGCCAGAAGACACCAAGAGAACATCCCGGGGGCCGTCCGAAGGCTGGACGGCGATGGCAGCGCCGGAAGCGGGGCCCGAAGACGGGGCGACAGGACGTCAGCACGCTGTCGAGGGCACCACGCCCTCGTACTCCGACCTTACGGCCTTGTCGCCAGCCCTCTTCCCCTTCCGCAGCTCCCTACGCCAGCCGCCCAAGGAGACGACCCCGGGGAGTTCAAGGAGCCAGCGACACGGATGATGGGGCCGCCGGTGCCGCGCGAAGCGGCGCCCGACGCCTAGTCGGACCCGCCGCTCCGCCGCCCGCTACCCTCATCGTCGCTGTCGCTCCCCTCCTCGTCACTCTCGCTCGAGGAGGAGCCTTTGCTGTCGGAGGAGCTGTCCACGCAGCACTTCGCCCGAGTGCCGAAGCACACGAAGGCCTTGATGGAGAGGAGATCGCCCTCCATCAACTTAAAATGGAGGGTAAACCCCTCCATCAAGCTGTGGATGCGGGCGAACATCTTCCACCCTCGATCAAGATACATCACATTAGGGGCTGGGAATACAACACGGACTCGCGTGCCGCTGATCCCACAGCCCCTCATGTGCAGTCTCAGTGTCTCGGGCGGGTCCAACTCCATCGCGCGTGCAAACGGAGCTGGAAGCCGAAGGCGACGATGAGGCGCCCGGCGCAGCCTGACGAAGAACTCGCAAGGGTCGTCCCCTATATGGACCGCCGTGGGGGGAGGAGCCGCCGGCGGAGGTGAAGCTGACGCGCCGCCCCGTCCGCCTCTTCCCCGAGCGCCTCGACCTCGTCCTCGACCTCGTCCGCGACCTCGCCCCCTCCCTCTTCCCCTTATGGCTGGCTCTGCCACCACGGGCCGGAAGAGGGAGAGATGCGCTGTCTGGCAGCGACCCTCGCCGCCACCGATGAAGGGCCTGGGTTCCCTTTCTCCATGGCGGATGAGAGAAAGGGGAGCAAAAGCTAAAGAAAGGAGGAGATGAGAGAGTGCGGGTTTCTGTGCTCCCCTCCCGCTCTTTATAAAGGAGCGAGGTGGGGGCTCGGCCGCCCCGCTCAGCGAATCAAGGCACGAGAAGAGCAGGGAGTCGAGGCCAACCCGCTGCCTCTGCTCGCGACGGCCCAATTTCCCACTTCCACCGTCCGCGACCCCGAGCGCATGGGAGCCGCGTGGCGGAGATGCAGAACCAAGGCGACGGGTGAGGCGGCCTCGCTCCGCCCCGTGATTGCGGGGAGTGGACGTCCCAAAAACCGTGCACCGGCCCTGTCTAGTAAATGCACCACGCCCCCACGCCTACCTCTGTTTAGGGAGTTGGGCATGAACCGTCCCCATCATCGTGGCCTGATGCATGCTCGAAGGGCTTAGCCCCGCGCACGCCGTCCGCGTCACCCACGATGCCGCGTTTGACGTGTGCCGTTCTGGGCGTGCACGGTGGGAGCGGAGAGGTATGCGGCGTGACCTAGGCCGCGCGTGCCCGTGCACTGTTTTGGGCCTGGCCCAACAGCGCTCGGCACCGTGTATGGCCCAGGCCCGGGGGCTCCTGTCGGTGTACTAGAGTAGGGGTACCCTAGTATCCCGAACTCGTGCACGGGTAGTTGCAGCGCCCCGCGACAAGGCTTGCCGGGTGACCGCCAAGACCCTCCGTGGCTCCCTTGAAGACCATTCAAGAATAAAGTACTCGAACCAAGGCCCCGGCAAGAGGAGCTTGCCGGGAAGGCCAACCAAGGCCCCGGCAAGAGGAGCTTGCCGGGAAGGCCAACCCAGGCCCCGGCAAGAGGAGCTTGCCGGGAAGAGACAAGACCCCGGCAAGAGGAGCTTGCCGGGAAGGCCACTCAAGGCATACCAAGAAAGCTTGCCGTGACGCGCCCTGCGTCCCGGCAAGGCCCGGTGAGCGACAAGCTCCCAAGCACGACAAGACGACGACCGCGGCAAGGAGCTTGCCGCGGGAAACCCCCACTTCGTGCCCGCGCTCCAGCACACCTGCTAACGTGTTGCTCTAGGACTCTCCCAAGCACACGTGGCAGGAGGCTGTGCAGCTAGGGGTGCGCGGTGGCAAGCAGAGATGAAGAGAATGCCATCGTCGCAAACGGTGGCGCTCCTAACGGTCACTTTTTGCACTGTTTAGGCAACTCAGACAGGCATTTAATGCCCTTGTCCCCTGCCGTCAGAGTTAGGTAGGGTGCACTGTATCCACAGTAGCGGTAGCTGCACCTACCGCATCCTTTTCCATTTTTACCCTTCTTGTCTACGTTGCCCCCTGTCGGTGACCCCTTGAAAGTATAAAAGGAGGCCCAGGTGCAACGTAGAAGGGGGTGGAGCGGGTTCAGCCAGTTCGGCTCATTCAACACCAGAAACACTCTCACGCTCAGTCTGGCAGCATCCGTCGCTCCTGAGCAAGAATTCAATACACACAAACAAGCAGCAGTAGGGTTTTATGCATCCGTGCGACCCGAAGCTGGGTAAAAACTGCTAGCGTGTACCGCCTCGATCCACTCTTTGTGCGACCTCCGCCCCCCACCGAACCGAAAGGGGCCCTGTCCCCATAGGTGTTGGTGGAATCAGCCTCCCCGACAATGTGTGAATATGACACACTTTCCTATTTTTGGCACATACTATATTTGTCTATCACACCATGTTCTTACATGAAACTACTCTTCTTGTGTATCTTGCATCAGTCACTTATGATGGGACACCTTTAAGTTGGCAGTGTGATATTGGTTTGCATCTTGAATATGATTTCTAGCATGTATTTCTTCTAGTTTGATGAACACCACCTATGACAAGACAGTTTTAACTTGGCAGAGTGATATTGATTGCACCTTTCATATGGTCTCTAGTTTGCAGTGCTTCTAATTTGTTGAAGTGCCTTCTGCTTAGTTACCACATCATAGGTGTGAATATGTCAAGCCGTCCATTTTTTCGTACATATTCCATCCTCGTATCATGACTTTGCCTTTCATTTGAGTAGTGTTCGGCAGTATCATGCATGAATGAGTTCTGAAGAGCGAATTATATTCCTTTTTCTTGTTGGTTTGACCTCACAATGAAAAATCAATAAAGCTAAAGGAAATTGGCATGGCATTGGATGATGGTGGTCCTTTCGAGCAACTGAAACGGAGGTTCTCTACAGATTCTACTCCGCCATCCTCCCAGCAGGATTCACAAGACAACGCAAGGCTAGACAGTCAACGTAGCTGTGTAGATGATGAGCACATCTCCCCTACTCCACCATCACAGGTGCTTGCTCTAACTTGGCACTATTATATGTGGTTGCATGTTGCGTATGATGTCTAGGTTGTATTGCTTCTAACTTTGTTGAATTGCATTTGCTTACTTTACACATAAAATGCATGTGAATATGACATATGTTCCTGTTTCTAGAACATACTATATCTGATCACACGATGTTCTTACATCAGACTACTATTCTTGCATATCCCGCATCAGTCACTTATGATAAGGCACCTTTAAATTGTCACTGTGATACTGGTTGTGTCTTGCATATGATTTCTAGCATGTACTGCTTCTAATTTATTGAAACGCCATACAGTTTGAACTTGGTAGAGTGATATTGGTTGCATCTTTCATATGGTGTCTAGCTTGCAGTGCTTCAAATTTGTTGAAACGCCTTCTGCTTAGTTACCACATCATAGGTGTGAATATGTCACGCCATGCTATTTTTCATACATATTCCATCCTCGCATCAATTTGTTTGCCTTTCATCCTAGTAGTGTTCGTCAGTATCATGCATGAATGAGTTCTGAAGAGCGAATTTTATTCCCTTTTCTTATCGGTTTGACTTCACAATGCAAAATCATTACAGCTGAAGGAAATTAGTCCGACAGTGGATGATGGTGGTCCTTCGGAGCAACTCAAACATGGGGTCTCTACAGATTCTACTCCGCCATCCTCCCAACAAGATTCGCAAGACAACACAAGGCTGGACAATCAACATAGTTGTGTAGATGATGAGCACATCTCCCCTACTCCACCATCACAGGTGCTTGCTCTAACTTGACACTATTATATGTGGTTGCATGTTGCGTATGATGTCTACCTTGTATTGCTTCTAACTTTGTTGAATCACATCTGCTTACTTTACACATAATGCCTATGAATATGACACGTGTTCCTGTTTCTAGAACATATGTGTACATGATGAGCACATCTCCCCTACTCCACCATCACAGGTGCTTGCTCTAACTTGGAACTGTTATATGTGGTTGCGTTTTCCGTATGATGTCTAGTTTGTATTGCTTTTGATTATGTTGAATTGCATCTGCGTAGCTTACAACTTATACATGCAACGATCAGTTACCCATAAGACACATTTAACATGGGACTGTGATGTAGGTTGCATCTTGCATTGTCTTCTAGCTTGTACTACTTCTAATTTCTTGAAATGGCACTTACGACGAGACACTTTTTACCTGATAGAGTGATATTGGTTGCATGTTCATATGGTGCCTAGCTTTCATTTCTTCTAATTTGGTTGAAATGCCTTCCGCTTACTGTTCATATTCCATCCTCCTATCGGACGTGTGAATATGAAATGCTGTCTTTTTTTGTATATATTCCATCCTCCTATCATGCGCTTGCCTTACATCAAAGTAGTGTTCGTCTGTATCATGCATCAACCAGTTATGCAGAGCTAATTTTATTCATCTTCTTGTGGTTTTGACTTCATGTAACATCCCAAATTTTCAATTTGGAATGTTATACATTAGATCATCATGCATATCATATTTTATTTGCTTTGGGTTTTGATCCTAGAAAATTCTAAGCAACTCAAGGACCCACGGAGAGAGTTGGGGATTTCGTTATTTTCATATTTGAGTTTTCTCAAATTTTGAGAATAAGATCATTTGATTTTATTTATTTTATCATCAATTATTTCTATTACAAAAATATGAGAGAGGGAATAAAATGACTTTCCCAAAATATAGAAATATTGAGGATTTAATAAAAAAACAAATAGTTTTATTTCGGAGTTTTCTGGTTGTTTTTATTTGAATTAGGAAAAAATGCGCGTTTTTCAAAATTGCATTTAGGGCCCAAATAAATGTTCATTTTGTCGGGCTTGATTTTAGAAGCCCAGGAAAATTTATTTCGGGATTTTTGGAGTCCGTTTAGTATTTCTTTTTATTTTTCTTCTGAGCGAAAAAAAACGCAACCGACTATGGGCCGGACTCGGCCAGGACTTCGCCTAGCCGGGGCCTTTATAAGCCGGGGCAAGCCAGCCCGAAGGCCCAGCCGCCCGAACCCTAACCCTAGCCGCCGCCAGCCGCCGCCGCCGCCGCCGCCGCCCCGCCGCCAATCCGCCAGAGCTGCGCGTCGCCCGAGGTTCGCCACACCTCAAAATCCGTGCCAGTTTTTTTTTAAAAAAAATTCCGTTCGTCATTTTTCTTTTTCATCGGATTTTTTCCGCGCTTATTTTCTGATCGTGATTTCTGATCCGATTTTTGTTTTAGTTTTTTTTTCGCTCGTTTATCGGATTCAGGCGATTCAAGCGCCTGGAGTTTCGTCTCGAAACCTTCTATCCGAATAATCAACTTAAACAAGTTTTTGCTACTGTAAAATTTGACTTAGGTTCAGATTACTAGAACGAAGTTGTTTTCTTTCGCCGTTTGACTTTCTTTGCTTCGTTCGATTTGATTCCTTTTTCCAACTGGAGTTCTTAAGTTGAACCTTCTGGTTAGATCTCTTATTTGAGTTTTACATGTGCATTAGATGAGTACTTATTGTATGCTTGTTTGTTTGCCTGCGATAGAGTACCCGGAGTGCGCCGCCTGTTACTTCGAATCGTTAGGTTTCACGGATCATCAGCAAGGCACGTAACACTTTGATCATACCTTTTCTACAACCCAGTTTTTTTGCATTAGATCAATCTTCACACATTGCATGATTAGGATCTAATTAAACTGTGGGATGGGAAGTAGATGAGGTAGTACCTATTACCTGTTTATTATCAAACCTTTGGGAGTTACTTCTATGTTTGCTTATTATGCCATCCTATGCTAGTAGACGTGGATTGGGTGAGTGAAATCCATGACAGATGTGAGATTGATAATTAATGGTTTATCTAAGGTGGAAACTTAAATACACATCTGGGTGGATTGAGGCACCTGGGTATTCCAGGACATGCCTGTTTTCTTTTGGACCGCCACCCAAGCTCAAAGGGATCATGAGATTTTTCAAACTAGAAACTTCCGTGTGTAGCCACAAGCCATTATGGGCTCTAGCATAGTTGATTAAGTCGTGCGAACTCTTACAGGGTAGACTAGCAGATGTAGGGGAAAGTAGGTGTACCGGTCTATCCATCGTAAGGTGCTAGCACTTCTGAAAGACTGTGTCTCGGTCATCCGTTTCTCAAACACCATGTAGTGCGAGAAATCCAACGGAGGCGATCGAGTCTTGTGGGGAAAAGTGCGCAAACCTCTGCAGAGTGTAACAAACTAATCATGATTAGCCGTGTCCCCGGTTATGGACATCTTGAGTATCTAGTATCTGTATTATCATGTGAATCTCAACATGTTACTCTAAAATTAATGTTGTTGGGTTAATGATGATGCTTAATTGGGATTGAGAATGCTGTCAACCATTCTCAATGTTTAACAACCACCATGATAGTAATTAAATTTATTCCTTTTGAAGTAGGGAAAAATTGGCTTTATGCAAAAACTGTAACCATAGAGCTTTCCACCAGCCAAATATGCATATAGTATAGCTGTTTCATTCCATTACTCTCTATGTGTTACCTTGCCAGCATATTCCATGTGCTGACCCGTTTTCGGGCTGCAACGTTAATGTTGCAGACTTTTCAGACGATGATTAAGGAGTTTTTAGGTCGTGGTTCTATACTCAGTGATGCCGTTGGAGTTGATGGACTCACTTATCTTCCAAGCCTTCCGCTGTTATCGTAATTAGATGGCCTTAAACCATATTTATTGTAATAAGTTCTCTTTTGAGACACTCGATGTAATAAGTGTGTGATTGCTACTCTGCTATAAATCCTCCGAGTACTGTGTGGTGTCAGCATTACTGATCCAGGGATGACACCGGAGCACAGAGATCAGACTGTTTGAGGTCTGGTCGCTACACTTCATAAGGCAATATCAGAAAATAGGAAGGAAAAGAGTAAGTTAGGGGATGTTGGTGGTCCTCCTCACCGACGCAAACAGAGACTCTCTAGATTTGCCACTACTACTGCTAATGAAGTTGAAGTCCCAAGTCTACATGATCAGTTCATCTCCCGTACTCCACCATCGCAGGTGCTTGCTCTAAGTTGACAGTGTGATAATTGGTTTCATGTTGCATATGTTGTCTAGCCTGTATTTCTTCTATTTTGATTAAATTGCACCTGCTGAGTTTATACGTTATACATGTGCATATGGCATGGCGTTCTGTGTCTAGAATACACTGCATCTATCTATCACACCGTGTTCTTATATCAAAGTACTGATGTTGTGTATCCCGCATCAGTAACTCATGATTGGACACTTTTAACATGGCAGTTTGATAGTGGTTGCATCTTGCATTGATTTCTATGTTGTACTGCTTTTAACTTTTTGAATTGCCACTTATGACAAGACACTTTTAACTTGGCAGAGTAATATTGGTTGCATATTTCATATGGTGTCTAGCTTGCATTACTTCTATTTTCTTGAAAATCCTTCTGCTTAGTTTACACATCGTAGCTGTGAATATGTCATGCCGTCCTATTTTTCTTACATATTCCATCCTCATATGGTTGTCTTACATCGAAGTATTGATTGTCTGTATCATGCATCAATGAGTTCTAAAGAGCAATTTTATTCTTTTGTGTTATGGGTACGGCTTGACATGGCAAAGTCAAAAAAGAGCAAGGAAAATAATATAGTAGGGAGTGGTGTTACTCGTCGGGTGAAACGGAAAAGGATCTGCCGTCTAGATTCTGCTAGTACTTACAGTGTAGTAGAAGGTCCAAGTCAACCGGCTAAATCTACAAACACAGTATCACCTGCTCCGCCAGCTGCAACATCCGCTTCAACTATACCAGCATCTCAACGAGTCACTCGTTCGTTTGCTCCGGAACTGGCCAGTTCCCAAGCTGCCTTCACACCTAACACTACTTCCAAAGCACTACTGAGACAACAGGACTTGGCAAGATCAGATGAACCTCATGAGCATCAACACCCAGATGGTACCTGACCGAGTGAAGTTGCAGTTGCATGCTCCTTTATATGTACTCTCACAGTTTGATGTACACTAACACTTTCCATATTCGTTGTTGAACTAGCACCATGACACAAGCGGAAACAGACATCAGGGATAATGCTTGACAGATTAACAAAATCTAAAGGAGGAAGAGTGGATATCCATTTTGAGGCAGGTTTACAAAGGCTACGTGATGCTACAGAGTCAGCCAAGTTAGTATCAGAGGCAGCCGTTGCCGTTAGGTGTCATGCACGTATCCTCCCAACGTGGATCCAATATAGGAATGAGAAAGACAATACATAGTTTAACACCTTCCTTGACCATTTATCCATAAGTAATGTTATTCATCGCAATTAGTAATATTGTCTTGCTCTGTCTCATACTTTCTAGCTTCCTCCTAATAAGACTCACATTGTTTTTTCAACAGATGAGGTTCAAGTTGGATCCGAAAGATGATGCAAATAAACAAGCATGCACTCATGTTTTCCAGTCTGCTCTGCGACATTATCGGTACCACCTTAGAAAATCTCACTTTGAAGGCAAGGCTAATAATGAAATCGCCCAAACATCTTCAGTGAAATATATTACAGATGAAGACTGGACAACCCTCTTTAAACACTAGTCTGATCCAAAGTATCAGGTAGGCTATATGTATTTGATCAGACCACATATTGAACTTGTATTTATGTATGTGCCTTACAAGTGTATCTTCTTCTAGGCTAACTGTTTCAAGAACAAGACCAGCCGTTCTAAAGTGAAATTCCAACAGACAACAGAATCTCGTAGCTATATTGCACACTGCGAGGCTCTTGTAAATAGTTGCTACTTCCTTCTTTTTTCTGTGCCATATTATCGTATCTATATTGACTTGTTCCAAATACAGAGGAAAGCCTGTGCGGACCAAAAAGAACCTGAACCGAATGTAGTGCAAATCTTCAAGGATTGCCACACCAGCAAGATGAAGGGCATGAGCACACCAGTTCAAGCCGCTATTGTAAGTCCTTACTCCTCCTACCTTTGAACTGATTGGTACTGTGATGTGTTCATTTAACTACTTGGTTTGTAGCCAATGTCAGTTACTCTGTTCACTTTTATACACAGTTGTCTTAACGTATCATTTCACTTTACATGGTTTAAAAGAGATGAAGGGTATTATTTTGGTCTTGATCTGTAATCTAGTTGCTATGTTCACATGCGCACACAATGATAAAATAGCCTTTTTGTTTTATATCTGTTTGCTCATGATATGAATGATGTCATACTATGTTCATCCTACTTTAAACCATGTCTCTTTATCCTTAGATGTCAACCAATGTGAGGAAATAGATAATACAGTAGGCATGCTACATGGACATATGTTCCGAAAGTGATTTTATTATGTAGTTGGCACTACAATACATGATAATCTATTATAGTAGTTCACCAAAATAAGTTATGTATAAACGTGTAACCTACTTTTTTTTTGTTTTTGTCTCATTAGTAACTAATCTGGTACACTAATCTACAAGTTCAAACTTTCAGGAAGCTATGGAACAAATGATTGAACAACCACAACCACCTGAAGGTGACGAGGCTACCACAGGCACAATGTCACCTCGTGTTGCAGTACGTCAGTATCTCTCCATTAACAATGCAAAAAGCACCTACCTACGTAATTATGGGTTGGTTGACAAGGGGACCTCTTCCAAATCACCTACTGAACAAAATCTTCCTACTAGACAGAGTGATATATCTGTGCTCCAGACACAAGTCCAATCCCTAATGGACATCGTTTTGGAAACAAGAATAATGGTTTACAAATGTCGTCAAGATATGAATGGTTTTGAAACCAGACTATTAGACATTCACTTCGTTGTTCAAGAGCAATGGCAGAAAAAGGTGAAGATTGTGTTGCTCCATCAGATTCTACAGCCTGAAACATTAGCACTCAGGTCAAATGATTTGTGCTTCTATACATTTGATGGTGCTTTTATCTGCAAGGACCGTAAACTTTATGCCAATAGGCCTTTTGTTGTATGGTTGGAATTTATTTTGTTGTGATACAACATTTATGATGCTGCCAAAGGCTGCAGTAATTATGACACTATTTTGTATAGTGTAGGTTTATCTTATTAACGTATTCGGCCGAAAGCTTCGTAGGAGTCCAACATGCCAACATTCGTCGGGCCCATTCCAATTGGGCTAAAACAATTTTGGGCCGAAATTTTCATGTAGCCCACTAAAAATATCTGGGCCTAAATCAGCATAAGCTTTCATATTTTTTTGGTAGGCCTGTGCCCATAGTGGGCCTTTATCAGGCTTAAACATAATTTGGGCCCTCAGTAACAATAGGCCGTTTATAGGTGTAAATATCTCGAGCCCATAAAAAACATGGGCCTTTAATAGACCGAAAGTGAGATTGGGCCCTGATTGTGCCAAACAACCCACTAGTCTTAGCAGGCCGAAATGGTGGCCCATTTACGATGTAGATCTTTCACAGGCCGAAATTCGGACAGGCCGTAAATGCGCCCACGTAATACACAGGCCTTTAACAGGCCGAAAGTTCGGTCACGCTAGATTATCTTCATTTTTATATGGGACGTTAATGGGCCGGATGTGACGTTGGGCCACATATGGCCCATGGATTTCGTCTGACGTTAACAGGCCAAAAGTCACAACAGGCCGAATGTCAAACATGGCCGAATATGACCCAAATCCTTCACGGTCATTTATGGGTCGAAAGTTTCAATGGCCTGTAAATGGGCGTAAATGAAGCAGGACCTTTAACAAGCCGGAAATACACTGGGCTGTAATTCGGCCAATATACGTAGCGGACTGTTAACGGGCCAGAATTCACCATGGGCCGCGATGATGACAAGTTTAGGACAGGCCATTGATGTGCCGATTTGACACTAGCCGTACGGGCCTTAATTGAAAATGTTGGGCCTTTAGCTGGGCCGGCACATTATGGTCTGGAAAATCTTGTGGGCCTTTAGCTACGCTGGCCCATTGTGGTCCGCTAAATCTTGTGGGCCTTTAGCTGGGCCGACCCATTATGGTCTGCAAAATCTTGTGGGCCTTTAGCTGGGCCGGCCCATTATGGTCCGCTAAATCTTGTGGGCTTTTAGTTGGGCTGGCCCATTTAAACTTTATGGGCCACTTTTGGGCCCGTCCACGTGTCAACATATCATAGGCCCATCTCGACCGTTGGATGAGTGACACCTGTGCCAACGCGGAGCCGACGCGTGGTTCCGTCGGCCAATGAGGAATTTACACATGGAAAATCGACATTGGTCGTGGCTGTTAGCGGGTTATCGGATCCAAAACCGGACTCGATAGCTTAACGGTGTCCCGTTACGGTGGATTCCACGTGTCAGTCACCCTTGATGAAAGCACTTATATGACGCGTGATTTATCATCATGGAAGTGGACACTTCCATGATGATAATTTTGGTAATGTCATGGAACACTTCTACGACAGCACATGTATGACTATCTTCATTCTGTCATAAATTTGTCATGGATGTACATGCATGGCAGAAAACATGACCTACTGTGACAAGCACGTATCATCACGGAAGTGTGTTTTTTTGTAGTGGGGGGAGAGGCCGGTCCTCCTAGGCGCGCCCCAAGGGGAGTCCTACTCCCACCGGGAGTAGGACTCCAACCCTTCCAAGAGTAGGAGTAGGAGAGAGGGAAGGAGGAGAGAGGGGGAAGGAAAGGGGGGCGCCGCCCCCCTCCTTGTCCAATTCAGACTAGAGGGGGAGGGGGCGCGCGGCCTGCCCTGGCCACCCCTCCTCTTCTCCACTAAGGCCCAATAGGCCCATTACACTCCCGCAGGGGTTCAGGTAACCCCCCGGTACTCCGATATTTGTTCAAACTTGCCCGGAACCTTTCAAAAGTTCAAACATAGTCATCCAATATGTCGATCTTTATGTCTCGACCATTTTGAGACTCCTCGTCATGTCCGTGATCATATCCGGGACTCCAAACTACCTTCGGTACATCAAAACACATAAACTCATATTACCGATCGTCACCGAACGTTAAGTGTGCGGACCCTACGGGTTTGAGAACTATGTAGACATGACCGAGACTCGTCTCCTGTCAATAACCAATAGCGGAACCTGGATGCTCATATTGGCTCCTACATAATCTATGAAGATCTTTATCGGTCAAACCGCATAACGATATATGTTGTTCCCTTTATCATCGCTATGTTACTTGCCCGAGATTCGATCGTTAGTGTCTCAATACCTAGTTCAATCTCGTTACCGGCAAGTCTCTTTACTCATTCTGTAATGCATCATCCCGCAACTAACTCATTAGTTACATTGCTTGCAAGACTTATAGTGATGTGCATTGACGAGAGGGCCCGGAGATACCTCTCAGACAATCGGAGTGACAAATCCTAATCTCGATCTATGACAACTCAACAAGTACCATCGGAGACACCTGTAGAGCACCTTTATAATCACCCAGTTACGTTGTGACGTTTGGTAGCACACAAAGTGTTCCTTCGGTACTCGGGAGTTGCATAATCTCATAGTCATAGGAACATGTATAAGTCATGAAGAAAGCAATAGCAACAAACTAACGATCATCGTGCTAAGCTAACGGATGGATCAAGTCAATCACATCATTCTCTAATGATGTGATCCCGTTAATCAAATGACAACTCATGTCTATGGTTAGGAAACATAACCATCATTGATTCAATGAGCTAGTCAAGTAGAGGCAAACTAGTGACACTCTGTTTGTCTATGTATTCACACATGTACTAAGTTTCCGGTTAATACAATTCTAGCATGAATAATAAACATTTATCATGATATAAGGAAATATAAATAACAACTTTATTATTGCCTCTAGGGCATATTTCCTTAAGTCTCCCACTTGCACTAGAGTCAATAATCTAGATTACATTGTAATGATTCTAACACCCATGGAGTCTTGGTGCTGATCATGTTTTGCTCGTGAGAGAGGCTTAGTCAATGGGTCTAGAACATTCAGATCCGTATGTATCTTGCAAATCTGTATGTCTCCCTCCTTGACTTGATCGCGGATGGAATTGAAGCGTCTCTTGATGTGCTTGGTTCTTTTGTGAAATCAGGATTCCTTGGCCAAGGCAATTGCACCAGTATTGTCGCAAAAGATTTTCATTGGACCCGATGCACTAGGTATGAAACCTAGATCGGATATGAACTCCTTCATCTAGACTCCTTCATTTGCTACTTCTGAAGCAGCTATGTATTCCGCTTCACACGTAGATCCCGCCACGACGCTTTGCTTGGAACTGCACCAACTGACAACTCCACCGTTCAATAAAAACACGATTCCGGTTTGTGACTTAGATTCATCCGGATTAGTGTCAAAGCTTGCATTGACATAACCATTTACGACGAGCTCTTTGTCACCTGCATAAATGAGATACATATCCTTAGTCCTTTTCAGGTATTTCAGGATGTTTTTTACCGATGTCCAGTGATCCACTCCTGGATTACTTTGGTACCTCCCTGCTAAACTAATAGCAAAGCACACATCAGGTCTGGTACACATCATCACATACATGATAGAGCCTCTGGCTGAAGCACAGGGAACACCTTTCATTTTCTCTCTATCTTCTGCAGTGGTCGGGCATTGAGTCTGACTCAACTTCACACCTTGTAACACAGGCAAGAACCCTTTCTTTGCTTGATCCATTTGAACTTCTTCAAAACTTTATCAAGGTATGTGCTTTGTGAAAGTCCAATTAAGCATCTTGATCTATCTCTATAGATCTTGATGCCCAATATATAAGCAGCTTCACCGAGGTCTTTCATTGAAAAACTCTTATTCAAGTATCCTTTTATGCTATCCAGAAATTCTATATCATTTCTAATCAACAATATGTCATCCACATATAATATTAGAAATGCTACAGAGCTCCCACTCACTTTCTTGTAAATACAGGCTTCTCCAAAAGTCCATAGATGGATCGCTGGAGCTTTGAACACACTATCAAAACATTTATTCCAACTCTGAGATACTTGCACCAGTCCATAGATGGATCACTGGAGCTTGCACACTTTGTTAGCACCCTTTGGATCGATAAAACCTTCAGGTTGCATCATATACAACTCTTCTTCCAAAAATCCATTCAGGAATGCAGTCTTTACATCCATTTTCCAAATTTCATAATCATAAAATGCTGCAATTGCTAACATGATTCGGACGGATTTAAGCATCGCTACGGGTGAGAAGGTGATATGTCTCCAATGTATCTATAATTTTTGGTTGCTCCATGCTATATTATCTACTGTTTTGGACAATATTGGGCTTTATTATCCACTTTTATATTATTTTTGGGACTAACCTATTAACCGGAGGCCCAACCCAGAATTGTTGTTTTTTTTGCCTGTTCTAGGGTTTCAAAGAAAAGGAATATCAAACGGAGTCCAAACGGAATGAAACCTTCGGGAACGTGATTTTCTCAACGAACAAGTCCCAGGAGACTTGGACCCTACTTCAAGAAAAGAAAGAGGAGGCCACGAGGTAGGGGGGCGCGCCCACCCCCACCAGGCGTGCCCTCCACCCTCGTGGGCCCCCTGTTGCTCCACTAACATACTCCTTCCTCCTATATATATCCACGTACCCCCAAACGATCAGAACAGGAGCCAAAACCCTAATTTCACCACCGTAACTTTCTGTATCCACGAGATCCCATCTTGGGGCCTGTTCTGGAGCTCCGCCGGAGGGGGCATCGATCACGAAGGGCTTCTACATCAACACCATAGACTCTCTGATGAAGTGTGGGTAGTTTACCTCAGACCTACAGGTCCATAGTTAGTAGCTAGATGGCTTCTTCTCTCTTTTTGGATCTCAATACAATGTTCTCCCCCCTCTCTTGTGGAGATCTATTCGATGGAATCTTCTTTTTGTGATGTGTTTGTTGAGATCGATGAATTGTGGGTTTATGTTCAAGTCTATCTATGAATAATATTTGAATCTTCTCTGAATTCTTTTATGTATGATTGGTTATCTTTACAAGTCTCTTCGAATTATCAGTTTGGTTTGGCCTACTAGATTGATCTTTCTTGCAATGGGAGAAGTGCTTAGCTTTGGGTTCAATCTTGCAGTGTCCTTTCCCGGTGACAGTAAGGGCAGCAAGGCACGTATTGTATTGTTGCCATCGAGGATAACAAGACGGGGTTTTCTTCATATTGCATGAGTCTATCCCTCTACATCATGTCATCTTGCTTAAGGCGTTACTCTGTTTTTAACTTAATACTCTAGATGCATGCTGGATAGCGGTCGATGAGTGGAGTAATAGTAGTAGATGCAGGCAGGAGTCGGTCTACTTGTCTCGGACGTGATGCCTATATACATAATCATACCTAGATATTCTCATAACTATGCTCAATTCTGTCAATTGCTCAACAGTAATTTGTTCACCCATCGTAGAATACTTATGCTGTTGAGAGAAGCCACTAGTGAAACCTATGGCCCCCGGGTCTATCTTTATCATATTGATCTCCTACTACTTAGTTATTTCCTTTGCTATTTACTTGCCTTTATTTTAGTTTGCATCTTTTATCATAAAAATACCAAAAATCTTATCTTATCATATCTATCAGATCTCATTCTCGTAAGTGGCCCTATAGGGATTGACAACCCCTATTTGTGTTGGTTGTGAGGATTTATTTGTTTTGTGCAGGTGCGAGGGACTCACGCGTAGCCTCCTACTGGATTGATACCTTGGTTCTCAAAAATTGAGGGAAATACTTACGCTACTTTGCTGCATCATCCCTTCCTCTTCGGGGAAAACCAACACAATGCTCAAGAGGTAGCAGAAGGTCTCATCGTAGTCAACTCCTTGAACTTGTCGAAAACCTTTTGCAACAAGTCGAGCTTTGTAGACAGTAACATTACCGTCAGTGTCAGTCTTGTTCTTGAAGATGCATTTATTCTCGATGGCTTGCCGATCATCGGGCAAGTCAACCAAAGTCCATAATTTGTTCCCATACACGGATCCCTTCTCAGATTTCATGGCCTCAAGCCATTTTGCGGAATCTGGGCTCATCATAGCTTCCTCATAGTTCATAGGTTCGTCATGGTCAAGTAACATGACTTCCAGAACAGGATTACTGTACCACTCTGGTGTGGATCTTACTCTGGTTGACCTACGAGGTTCGGTAGTGACTTGATCAAAAGTTTCATGATCATCATCATTAGCTTCCTCACTTACTGGTGTAGGAATCACTAGAACTGATTTCAATGATGAACTACTTTCCAATAAGGGAGAAGGTACAATTACCTCATCAAGTTCTATTTTCCTCCCACTCACTTCTTTTGAGAGAAAACTCCTTCTCTAGAAAGGATCCATTCTTAGCAACGAATATCTTGCCTTCGGATCTGTGATAGAAGGTGTACCCAACAGTCTCCTTTAGGTATCCTATGAAGACACATTTCTCCGATTTGGGTTCAACCTTATCAGGTTGAAGCTTTTTCACATAAGCATCGCAGCCCCAAACTTTAAGAAACGATAACTTGGGTTTCTTGCCAGACCACAGTTCATAAGGTGTCGTCTCAACGGATTTAGATGGTGCCCTATTTAACGTGAATGTAGCTGTCTCTAAAGCGTATCCCCAAAATGATAGTGGTAAATTGGTGAGAGACATCATAGATCGCACCATATCTAGTAAAGTACGATTACGACGTTTGGACACACCATTACGCTATGGTTTTCCAGGTGGCGTGAGTTACGAAACTATTCCGCATTGTTTCAAATGAAGTCCGAACTCACAACTCAAATATTCGCCTCCATGATCAGATCGTTGAAACTTAATTTTCTTGTTATGATGATTTTCCACTTCACTCTAAAATTCTTTGAACTTTTCAAATGTTTCAGACTTATGTTTCATTAAGTAGATATACCCATATCTGCTCAAATCATCTGCGAAGGTGAGAAAATAACAATATCCTCCACGAGCTTCAATGTTCATTGGACAACATACATCTGTTTGTATGATTTCCAATAACTCTATTGCTCGCTCCATTGTTCCGAAGAACGGAGTTTTAGTCATCGTACCCATGAGGCATGGTTCGCAAGTACCAAGTTATTTCAGAAGTCCATCAGAATGGAGTTTCTTCATGCGCTTTACACCAATATGACCTAAACGGCAGTGCCACAAATAAGTTGCACTATCATTATCAACTCTGCAGCTTTTGGCCTCAATACTATGAACATGTGTATCACTACTATCAAGAATTTGTAAAAATAGACCACTCATCAGGGGTGCATGACCATAAAAGATATTACTCATATAAATAGAACAACCATTATTATCTGATTTAAATGAATAACCGTCTCGCATCAAACAAGATCCAGATATAATGTTCATGCTCAATGCTGGCACCAAATAACAATTATTTAGGTCTAATACTAATCCCGAAGGTAGATGTAGAGGTAGCGTGCTGACGGCGATCACATCGCCTTTGGAACCATTTCCCACGCGCATCGTCACCTCGTCCTTAGCCAATCTTCGCTTAATCCGTAGCCCCTATTTCGAGTGGCAAATGTTAGCAACTCAACCATTATCAAATACCCAAGCACTACTGCGAGCATAAGTAAGGTACACATCAATAACATGTATATCAAATATACCTTTCACTTTGCCATCCTTCTTCTCCGCCAAATACTTGTGGCAGTTCCGCTTCCAGTGACCAGTTCCTTTGCAGTAGAAGCACTCAGTCTCAGGCTTAGGTCCAGACTTGGGTTTCTTCACTTGAGCAGCAACTGGATTGTTGTTCTTCTTGCAGTTCCCCTTCTTCCCTTTACCCTTTTTCTTGAAACTGGTGGTCTTGTTGACAATCAACACTTGATGCCCCTTCTTGATTTCTACCTCCACAGCCTTTAGCATTGCGAAGAGCTCGGGAATTGTCTTATCCATCCCTTGCATATTATAGTTCATCATGAAGCTCTTGTAGCTTGGTGGCAGTGATTGAAGAACTCTGTCAATGACACTATCATCAGGAATATTAACTCCCAATTGAGTCAAGTGGTTGTGGTACCCAGACATTCTGAGTATATGTTCACTGACAGAACTATTCTCCTCCCTCTTGCAGCTGTAGAACTTATTGGAGACTTCATATCTCTCAATCCAGGCATTGGCTTGAAATATTAACTTCAATTGAAATATTAACTTCAACTCCTAGAACATCTCATATGCTCCATGATGTTCAAAACGTCGTTGAAGTCCCGGTTCTAATTCGTAAAGCATGGCACACTGAACTATCGAGTAGTCACCAGCTTTGCTCTGCCAGGTGTTCATAACATCTGGCGTTGCTCCTGCTGCGGGTTTGTCACCTAGTGGTGCTTCCAGGACGTAATTCTTCTAAGCAACAATGAAGATAATCCTCAAGTTACGGACCCATTCTGTGTAATTGCTACCATCATCTTTCAACTTAGCTTTGTCTAGGAACGCATTAAAATTCAAGAGAACAACAACACGGGCCATCTATCTACAACAACATAGACATGCAAAATACTATTAGGTACTAAGTTCATGATAAATTAATGTTCAATTAATCAAATTACTTAAGAACTCCCACTTAGATAGATATCTCTCTAATCATCTAAGTGATCACGTGATACATATCAACTAAACCATGTCCGATCATCACGTGAGATGGAGTAGTTTTCGATGGTGAACATCACTATGTTGATCATATCCACTATATGATTCACGCTCGACCTTTCGGTCTCTAGTGTTCCGAGGCCATATCTACATATGCTAGGCTCGTCAAGTTTAACCCGAGTATTCCGCGTGTGCAAAACTGGCTTGCACCCATTGTATGTGAACATAGAGCTTATCACACCCGATCATCACGTGGTGTCTCGGCACGACGAACTATATCAATGGTGCATACTAAGGGAGAACACTTATACCTTGAAATTTAGTGAGAGATCATCTTATAATGCTACCGTAGAACTAAGAAAAATAAGATGCATAAAAGATAAACACCACATGCAATCAATGTAAGTGAGATGATATGGCCATCATCATCTTGTGCCTTTGATCTCCATCTCCAAAGCATCGTTATGATCACCATCGTCACCGGCTTGACACCTTGATCTCCATCGTAGCATCGTTGTCGTCATGCCAACTACCCCCATGACTATCGCTACCTCTTAGTGATAATGTAAAGCAATTACATGGCGATTGCATTTCATATAATAAAGCGACAACCATATGGCTCCTGCCAGTTGCCGATAACTGTGTTACAAAACATGATCATCTCATACAATAAAATTTAGCATCGTGTCTTGACCATATCACATCACAACATGACCTGCAAAAACAAGTTAGACGTCCTCTACTTTGTTGTTGCAAGTTTTATGTGGCTGCTACGGGCTGAGCAAGAACCATTCTTACCTACGCATCAAAAACCACAACGCGGTATAGTGATTGCTTTTTGATCTTCAGAAAGAACCATGTTCATTGAATTTGATTCAACTAAAGCTGGAGAAACAAACACCCACTAGCCACCTGTGTGCGAAGCACGTTGTTAGAACCAGTCTCGCGTAAGCGTACACGTAATGTCGGTCTGGGCCGCTTCATCCAACAATGCTGCTGAATCAAGAATCAACTAGTGACGGCAAGGAATATGTATATACCCACACCCACAACTCCTTTGTGTTATACTCGTGCATATGACATCTACGCATAAACCCGGCTCTGATACCACTATTGGGGAACGCGGTAATTTCAAAAAAATTCCTACACACACGCAAGATCATGGTGATGCATAGCAACGAGAGGGGAGAGTGTCGTCCACATACCCTCATAGACTGTAAGTGTAGGCGTTATGACAACATGGTTGATGTAGTCGTACGTATTCACGATCGACCGATCCTAGTACCGAACGTATGACACCTCCAAGATCTACACACATTCATCTTGGTGACGTCCCACAAACTCACGATCCAGTAGAGCTTCGAGGGAGAGTTCCGTCAGCACGACGGCGTGATGACGGTGTTGATGAAGCTACCGACGCAGGGCTTCTCCTAAGCACCGCTACGATATGACCGAGGTGGACTATGGTGGAGGGGGGCACCGCACACGGCTAAAAGATCAATGATCAACTTGTGCCCCCTCCCCCGTATATAAAGGAGTGGAGGAGGGGGAGAGGCCGGCCCTCCTAGGCCCCCTCCCCCGTATAAGCAAATCATGAACATATTGCAAACCCTACAGCGTGGATCCCTCATGCTTGCATGACACGGAGAGCACCATTGGACAGCACCAATAATAAAACATGCAACTCAAACCAATCACGGTCATCAATTAACCCATAGGACAAAATAGATCTACTCAAACATCATAGGATAGCCATACATCATTGGGAAATAATATATATCGTTGAGCACCATGTTTAAGTAGAGATTACAATGGGTAAAAGAGGGGTTACACCGCTGCATAGAGGGGGAAGAGTTGGTGATGACGGTGGTGAATTTGTTGGTGTAGATCATTGTCGCGATGATGGCCCCGGCGGCGTTCTGGCGCCACCGGGAGAGAGGGGGAGAGAGAGCCCCCATTCTTCTTCTTCCTTGACCTTCCCCCTAGATGGGAGAAGGGCTTACCCTCTGGTCCATGGCCTCCATGGCATGGGAGGGGTGAGATCCCCTCTGAGATTGGATCTGTCTCTCTATCTCTCTCTGTTTCTACGTTCCCAGATTCTGCCCTTTCACCGTTTCTTATATTCCTGGAGATTCGTAACTCTGATTGGATTGAAATTTGAACACGATTGTTATCCGGATATTAGCTTTCTTGCCGCAAAAGAAGGGAAACAACCGCCTTACGGGGTGTCCACGAGGGTCAGGGGCGCGCCCCTGCCTCGTGGGCCCC
Source organism: Triticum aestivum (assembly GCF_018294505.1). Lineage (NCBI taxonomy): Eukaryota > Viridiplantae > Streptophyta > Magnoliopsida > Poales > Poaceae > Triticum > Triticum aestivum. The sequence continues at coordinate 554,592,455 of NC_057800.1, read as the reverse complement.
TCGAGCATCGTCTCGCGTTGATTTCACTTCCCAAAATTCACATATATTCCAAAAAAATCTCCATCAGTTTTTATCCCGTTTGTACTCCGTTTGATATGGATTTTCTGCGAAACAAAAAACATGCAACAAACAGGAACTGGCACTAGGCACTGGATCAATATGTTAGTCCCAAAAAATAGTATAAAAAGTTGCCAAAAGTATATGAAAGTTGTATAATATTGGCATGGAACGATCAAAAATTATAGATACGACGGAGACGTATCAGCCCCCCTTTCCTTATCCTCTCCTCCTCCTTCCTCCTTCTCCTAGTAGGAATATGAAAGGGGGGGCAAACCTACTTGGAGTAGGATTGCCCCCGTTGGGTGCACCTCCTCCTAGGCCGGCCCTCTCCTCCTCCCCCCTTTATATACGGGGGAGGGGGGCACCCCATAGACATACAAGTTGATTGTTTAGCCATGTGCGGTGCCCCCTCCACAGAGTTCCACCTCGGTTATATCGTTGTAGTGCTTAGGCGAAGCCCTTCGTCGGTAACTTCATCATCACCATCATCACGCCATCATGCTAACGAAACTCTCCCTCTGCCTCAACTGGATCGAGAGTACGAGGGACGTCACAGAGCTGAAAGTGTACAGATCGCGGAGGTGTCGTGCGTTCGGTACTTGATCAGTTGGATCGCGAAGACGTTCCACTACATCAACCGCGTTTCATAAAGCTTCCGCTTTCAGTCTATGAGGGTACGTAGACATACTCTCCCCCTCTCATTCCTATGCATCTCCTAGATAGATCTTGCGTGATCGGAGGAATTTTTTTGAAATACTGCATTCCCCAACACGCAACAATAGGGGCTTGAGTCTCGGCCGTGTCGGTAGTGGCCTGCGGCGGTAGAGGAGGCGGTGCTGCCGGTATTGGGACGGCCGCCAAGCCCCACCCCAACCAGCACGAAAACCCCGATATCCTCCACGGGACCTGTAATCTGGGCCAGAAGCCCCCTCCACAAAATTACTCAGTGGCGCATAGAACGGACACTCCTATGATCCATCACTTTGCCAGGTGTCAGGACCCCGATCCTAAGTCACACCGATCTAGCATGTAACACATCATATCACTTTGTGGCCTCACAAACGGTATTCCCATGGGTGCCACCTTACCTGGCCCGGGACCGTTTGCGCCTTTTGGCTCACGTATATGATAGTGTCACTAGCATCCATATGACAGAGAACCCGGGCCGACATGACTAGTCGTAAACCCAAAGTGGCACTAACTTACAGGGACATGCATACATGACCCAGCAACGAACGTGTCGGTCATCAGCGTGTGAATTTGGGCTGTAGCAACTGGTCTAGCAGGACTCTGGGAATCCGGGCTGTAGCAGGCTAACAGGACTCCGGTAAACCGGTCTGTAGCAGACTACCATGGCTCAGTGGAAGCACCAGACTACATTTCCCCATAAGAGAGGCTACCAAGGATAGACAACTAGGTTGTCGGATCCCACACATACCAAGCATTTCAATCATACACACAATATGCTCGATATGTGTAAATACAACATGGCATCACAACATGACTCTATGACTCAACGTATTTATTCAATAGGCTCTGAGGAGCGAGATATTACAAACATGGGTCTCATGACCCAACATTCAGAGCATACAAGTCAAATCACACGTGGAAGCTTAACATGTCTGAGTATAGACATCTACAAATGAAAAAGGCTGAGAAGCTTGACTATCTACCAGATCCTGCCGAGGGCACAAGATCGTAGCTGAGGTATCAAGATAAACGTCGAAGTCCACACGGAACTACTAGTGAGACTGAAGTCTCTCTGCAAAAACATAAAATTAAGCAAATGTGAGTACAAATGTACCCAGCAAGACTTACATCAAAACTAACTACATATGCATCAATATCAACAAAGGGGGTGGTGGAGTTTAACTGCGGCAAGCGAGCTTTGACTCGGTGGCTATCCTAAACTATGGCTGCAAGTAACTCTTTTGAGGTGGCGCACACGAGTCCACATATTCACCATCTCAATACACCACTATGGATCCTCTCATGTCTCCCTACAACAACGGCATCCATAGCACTCACGCTTATCTTGCGCATTTTAGAGTATCCACTTTCACTTATCTATGAACTGTTATAGGCAACCCAGAAGACCTTTACCATGGACGCGGCTATTCGAATGGATCATTTATAACCCTGCAGGGGTGTACTTCTTCACACATGTTTCCACCACTTAGCGTCTGCACACGACATGTGCTCAGCAGACTTCAAGCGAAATCCAACATGGGTGTAGACCATGACCTGACTAACCACACAAGTCTCTAGTCCAGGTTTATTGCCTATTAGAGTTCCATCCGCGAGGAGATCCGGCCGGGTTTCGCTCACAGCCCCAAATGATGTGTGCAGGGTTCCCGAGACACCAAACGGGCGCCCGGTACACCGTGCCACGGTGTATCTACCGCATCATAGCCCACCCCTAGGGTCAGCGCTATGCACGACCTCCAACACATATCCTACAAACACCAGAAACTAGTTTCAACTCCTGGACAGAGGACAGGGGCGGTTAATGAGTCGAGCGGGGTCATATTTCAGGTCCCAATGCATGGTAGTAGCTGTTTCATGGGTCACAAACACAAAACTCAGTTCCTGAGGACGGTTTCAATGAGACAACCCACCATGTGCTCCTACATGGCCACTCACCGCAACCTTTATCAATCATGTTCACACACTTAGCTCACACACAGTAGGACATGTTCATCACCATTCGAATTCATCCCCGATGAATAAGACCTGACTCAACTCTAAGCAATAGCAGGCATGACAAACAAGCATGAATGAGTAGGCACATCAGGGCTCAAACAACTCCTACTCATGCTAGTGGGTTTCATCTATTTACTGTGGCAATGACAGGTCATGCAGAGGAAAGGGGTTCAACTACCGCATCATGTAATAGTTGAATCGTTGTTGTCCTAATGCAGTAAAAGAGAGCAGAAGTGAGAGAGTGGGATTGTATCGGAATGAACAAGGGGGTTTTGCTTGCCTGACGGAGTGGTAGAAGGATACTGTCTTTCAGTTGGATACTCGTGAATATCCTCGGAGGCAGAACCTACCACGAAGAACACATCGAAGCGCAATCATCACATGGCAATATGCAACAATATGATGCATGCAATGACATGGCAAAATGATTGTGTTTTGGCTAATTCAACTTAGAACAGGTTGGTTTGCGATCATTTGAATCAAAGATTCAAATGCAAACCCAAAATAAGAGGTCATATTAGTGCATTAACTTGTCTCATCTAAACAGCAAAGTTAAAGTGTTCTGACATACATGAAACTAGTACAGATGGAAATATTGAATTTTTTGATCAATTTTCATATATAAATCTTTGCATTTGGAGTTACAGATTAATTTCTATGAATTTTTGAAGTTTGTGATATTTTCTGGAATTTCCTGAATAAGAATAAATCCAGAAAATACTTATTGCGTCAGCATTGCGTCACTGTGATGTCAGCAGTCAACGGAGACGGTCTAGGTCAAACCTGACCGGTGGGGCCCATTGGTCAGTGTCACATTGCTGGCTCGTGTGGCTGATAAGTGGGCCTGGTCAACAGCCACGTCAGCTGGGTCAGTTCTGGCGCATGGGTCCACTGGAATTAGATTAGGTCTAACTAATTTTGTTAGTAGGTTAATTAAACTGGTGGGGCCCGGCTGTCATTGGCCCATGTGTTAACCTAAATGGTAATTAGTTCCTAATGGCCGGATTAGGCCGGCGGTTACTCGCCGGCGTAAGCAGAGGTGGCGGCGTTGCCCGTCCGGCCAACTCCGGCGACGGGAGCAAGCAGGGCTGGTCTCGTTGGAACGGCCGCGATGTGGTGCGTCCAACGGTGGTGGGTGCAGGGGCTGGTGCGGCCGGAGACGACGGCGAGGAGCTCGGCTGCGGCGGCCGGCATTCGGGTGTGCGCGGAAACGCAGCTGCGCTGTGCAAACGGGCGGAGCGAAGCACTAGAGATTCTCTACGCGGTGGAGCGAGCTCGGTGGACACGCGCCCGGGACCAAACGGTCACCGGAGCATCGGCGTCGGTGGGGTTCGGTCATTGGCGAAACGGCGACTAGAGCTAGGAAACGTCGTGGAGACAAGGGGGAGATGGTGTAGAAGCTCACGAGGATCGTGTAGGGCAGCTCAGCGAGCTCGGGGAGGGGCGGGAGCGAGCGGGGCGGCGGAGGCGATCTCGGCGGCCCAAGGAGAAAGAAGGCATCGGGGGCGGCGCTTCGAGGCGTCCGACGTTGTGTAGCTCAGCAAGGGGGTCGAGGACAAACTGGCAGAGCTTCTGGGCGCGTCGGTGAGGCGTGGGGTGGCCGATGGCCGCGGGAATGGCGAGCGGCACGACGGGCGTGTTCGGGCGGCTGCGCGTGAGAGAGACAGAGGAGGGGAGAGGCACGGGGAGAGGTCGAGGGGATTCCGGGGGGTGCGTGGCGTCGTCTGGAGTCATCCAGGGCGTCGGCAGAAGCAGGAGGTGGCCGTCGGTGGCCACGCGTGTGCTAGCGCACCGCGGGCACATGCCCGTGCCTACTGTCACGAGGAGGAAGGCGACAGAGGGGGCTGCGGTGGTGGACTGAGCCAGTTGGCTGGGCCGCCAGCTGGGCCGGCCAGGTGGGCAGCACAGGTGAGGCCAGGTAAAACTCTCTCTCTCTCTTTTAGTTCATGTTTTCTATTTCTTCTGTAGCTTCAGGGCTTTATTAAAAAAATACCAGAACAAACCCAAAATCATGAAACTACTCATGGCTACTGTTAAAATATATCCAACAGTAAACATTTTAGTTTATGATTATTTGGACAATTAAAATATTTTACAGTATTTAAATGTCCAAATGGAAATAGAGTATGACTTAATCCAGTGACCTGATGTTGTCCTATAAAATTGTGCACCATTTTTGTCAGAGGTTCTAGACCAAGGCAAAGATGATGAACATTTTAGAAGGGCATTTCAGGTTCATTGAAAAGGATTTTAGTAAACCCTAGTTGGTTTAAGTGGTGCTGGGGGTTCCTGTCATCCCCATTTCAACTTTCTGAATAAAGTAGACATGATGCATTCACTCTAATGCATATGCTGACTAGGGTTGTGACAACTCACCCCCACTAAACAAGCATCTCGTCCCGAGGGTCAAGCGTAGGGTAAGACGAGGGGGGCAAACTAACACGATCTTCATGATCCAACTGTCCTCATCGAAGATATTGAGTCATTGCATCATCTTGAACTTGACATCCTTGCTTTCAAGATCTTCACCCAACACGGGGACAGAAGAGCGAGATAACTCCACAAGGATGGATCATCTTAATGATCACATGATCAACTCACGGAACGAGACGGAGAAACATCTCTTGAGTTGAGGGACAAAAACACATATGAGGAGCGATGAAAAGAAGCAAGTGACGAAGGTTCAGATTAGTAGGCAACAATTCCATTCTTAGAAGATGGTGCATGGTTTCAAGATAGCGAGGAAATAATCTCCATGATTCCATAACAGGGCACCTTAGGGAAGGTGACTCATAGAATTATTCCCTTAAGTGGCAAAATAATTACTTTTGATACATAGATCATTGAGACTATTTATACCAACCTAAGGCAATCACAATCGATCATTTGAAGGAGTTCAAAAGAATGACATACTCGGACTAGAATGGATGATGTGGAGTACCTTGTTGAAGACAACGCAATGGATGATTTTTGCTTATCACCAGAAATGGATGGGACCCATGGTATGTCCACTTTTGAAGATGATCCTGAACAGCAATTACTAAGAAGGCGGATCATAGTAAAATGGCACAATGGCGGGTGCAAGCTGGGGACAAAATTCAAATGTTGGGAATGTTCCAACCATCATATCTGCCTGAGATTCAGATCTGATTGGTAACAGATACTTCAGACTCAACATGTCTGAAAAGAAAAGTTGCAACACAATTCGACGAGATAATGTTGCGAGATTCTCGGGAAATGAACTATGATAGCAAGCTCCAAAACATGAGCTGGTTCTGCTACAAACCTATGAACACGCTATCCAAGACAAGCATGACCACGTAGTAGTCTTATAATAAAACACTACTGAGTTCAGGTGGGGAACCATCATTGCGGAGAGCGAAGTCCTGCGCATGTACCTTTGGGTCCTTAAGGATTATCACTTAGGAACTTCTTTTCCTTGAACAAATTAACCAGTGGCTTGGTGTGCTAGGGAATACATCTGGAGTGGAGGTAATTAATCTACCAAACCATAGAATACTTCACACGTATGCATGACTGATTTGGGATGATTCCAGGGGAAACAAACAAACCTTTCTCAAATTCATGGCGGCGACTTACACCTAATGCATGTGAACTTGGAGAAAGTCACTTCTTTCACCCAAACATATGCTTCATGAGCTAGCATGAAGAAACGCTTTCAAAAGTTTCCAACACTAGCTTAATGTTCAACATGAATCATGGAGGAGACAAGATGTTGCTGATGGGCTCAACAGCAACTCATCCAAATTTCCATATCACTCGAATTCCACCATTATGTGAACAATGTGATAGTATTGGTCAGACCAAAAGATGTAATGGTGTATGCTCGAGGGGTCAACTACGAGTAAGACAACATTACGATTATCGTTGGTTCTAACTTGATTTTACGATAGCCCACACTCAAATCAAGGTTTGGACAAGACAATAGATTCAACAACCGATCACGAAGAACAATCGATGAAGATATCATCTCTCGTCAACACACACACAAACACAAGGATATCCCTTTGGAATGAGCTAAGTTAGGAAAGCTTTTATCTTACAACCCTCCAAGTTGTTGCTTAGCTTAACCAACTAGCTCATGGGTATCCAATACAGATTCTTGGAGAAGGAGTGGTTTACAAGAAAACCAACTTGATCACGAACTCAACATAGCGGTCAGGTGACAACCTGGTAATACTTTTGAGAAGATATTCGGGAAATCACGAACCACCGATATGTTACTAAGCTCGAGAACATTCTTGCTTTTTAGGACAAGACGATATGATCGAAAGAGCAAGGAATTTCACATAATCCAAACTCATTGATCGAAGAGTGCACCAGGAAAATGGACTAGGTAGCACGATCAATCTTAGGAAGATGACTCAATAACCAGCACGCTAAGAGTGAGAGTATTGTCCATTAACTACCAAGCAACGAGGTTGCTAGGAGTATTGATTTCACACATCACAGTTCACTTGTCGGCATTCCAGTTACAACAACACGGAACCGAGGAATGAATAATGATGGCGAGAAGTATCACCGCGTCAAGAATTCATAAGAGGTGGTGCAATTCTCATGACATTTCTGACATCAAGAGGGCAATACTTCAGGGTAGAACAGAATCAGAAGCTGGATTGGCGTTTTGATCTGCGATACACAACTATTTTGACCCAACCCTGGATATGGATGAGGTACTAGAGTTTGTTTCTCCTAGTCATTCTGAAATAGAATGGCTTGATAGACCATAAGGATATGAGGTATCAATGAGCATGAATGCATGACATGCTCTTGATTATCAAATGATACACAGAGATTGGGATACAACTAAAGAGAGGGACAAATCAAGGAACATATAACTTTCTGAGTTGTGGATGCATAGGTTAGTATGTCGAACCAAGTTTGACGAGTTTCTTCTGGATAACCCATGCAGAAAGGTAGAACTGGCAGAGTCACAACATAGAATCGAGAACTCGTCAAGAGCACTCTGGTTGTGATCTTTCGATTCAATGAGGAACTTCTACCATAAGTAGTTCACGGTATTTGGAAGAAAGAAATACCACAGAAATCGAGGTCTATCGCAAAGGTTGCTAATATCCTAAAGGAATGAGCAACACTATCAACAAAAAGTAAGTAGAGCGAATCTTGGGTTCAGGAACCCAGCGATGGAATACCTACTAGCTAATAACATCACGAGATGCTTTCGAGAATGGGGTCTAGATTCATCACACTGGGAACACAAAACATGGCTAGATTACCAGGTGATCCTCTAAGACGCCTAGGGTCATAATAATAGTTCCAGCATATATACCGAGGTAATGAAGTACCTCAACACACTGGTTAGTGTGGTTAATCTGGCCCAAGAAAACATCGGGAACGGAAAGAAGGGAGTTGCAAATGCATCAGATTATTTAGAAACCCAGGATGGCTCGGACAGCATAACGGATGTAAATGCTCAAAAAGATTGAGACATCCTGCAAAATGGTGGCATAGCCACTCAACATCATAATATCAAGGTTTTGAGATCAACTATGAACACACGGAAATAGTAGAAACTGAACTGGGGCTTGAATCCATCAATCCTATAGGTCTACGGCTAAGTAACACGTGATCCTGATAGAAAGAAGAGGAAGCCTAGTTCTTAATCCCCGTAGAGAAGAAGAGGTTGACTCAGATCAGAAGGGCATAAGGTAAAGGAGTAAAAAGAGCCTTACGTTCCCTTCCCCAATCAATTCCCTTACATAACTAAAGAATTTCTAGACTCAACTTCGACCAGTTTAGCTTGGTAATCCTATAGGCAGTCAGGCTCTGATACCAAAGCTATCAGGACCCCGATCCTAAGTCACACCAATCTAGCATGTAACACATCATATCACTTTGCGGCCTCACACACGGTATTCCCACGGGTGCCACCTTACCTGGCCCTGGACCGTTTGCGCCTTTTGGCTTACGTATATGATAGTGTCGCTAGCATCCATATGACAGAGAACCCGGGCCGACATGACTAGTTGTAAACCCAAAGTGGCACTAACTTACAGGGACAGGCATACATGACCCAACAACGAACGTGTCGATTATCAGCGAGTGAATTCAGGCTGTACCAACTGGGCTAGCAGGACTCCGGGAATCCGAGCTATAGCAGGCTAACAGGACACTGAAAGACACCGCGTGACATTTCCTCGAAGGGACAGACATAAGATAGAAGAAGGACACATGTCGTCCAGTCTAAGTAGCAGTAGCAACTGGGCTAATAGGACTCCGGTAAACCGGGCTGTAGCAGACTACCATGGCTCAGTTGAAGGACCAGACTAAATTTCCCCATAAGAGAGGCTACCAAGGATAGACAACTAGGTTGTCGGATCCCACACATACCAAGCATTTCAATCATACACACAATATGCTCGATACGTGTAAATACAACATGGCATCACAACATGACTCTACGACTCAAAGTATTTATTCAATAGGCTCCGAGGAGCGAGATATTACAAACATGGGTCTCATGACCCAACATTCAGAGCATACAAGTCAAAGCACACACGAAAGCTTAACATGTCTGAGTGCAGACATCTACAAATGGAAAAGGCTGAGAAGCCTGACTATCTACCAGATCCTGCTGAGGGCACAAGATCGTAGCTAAGGTATCAAGCTAAACATCGAAGTCCACACAGAACTACTAGCGAGACGAAAGTCTCTCTGCAAAAACATAAATTAAGCAAACGTGAGTACAAATGTACCTAGCAAGACTTACATCAGAACTAACTACATATGCATCGGTATCAACAAAGGGGGTGGTGGAGTTTAACTGCAGCAAGCCAGATTTGACTCGGTGGCTATCCTAAACTATGGCTTCAAGTAACTCTTTTGAGGTGGCGCACACGAGTCCACATATTCACCATATCAATACACCACAATGGATCCGCTCCTATCTCCCTACGAGAACGCCATCCATAGCACTCACGCTTATCTTGCGCATTTTAGAGTATCCACTTTCACTTGTCTATGAACTGTTATAGGCAACCCAGAAGTCCTTTACCGTGGATGCGGCTATTCGAATAGATCATTTATAACCCTGCAGGGGTGTACTTCTTCACACATGTTTCCACCACTAAGCGTCTGCACACGACATGTGCTCGGCAGACTTCAAGCGAAAGCCGACGTGGGTGTAGACAACGACCTGACTAACCACACAAGTCTCTAGTCTAGGTTTATCGCCTATTAGGGTTCCATCCGCGAGGAGATCTGGCCGGGTTTCGCTCATAGCCCCAAACGATGTGTGCAGGGTTCCCAAGACACCAAACGGGCGCCCGGTACACGGTGCCATGGTGTATCTACCGCATCATAGCCCACCTCTAGGGTCAGTGCTATGCACGACCTCCAACACATATCCTACAAACACCAGAAACTAGTTGCAACTCCTGGACAGAGGACAGGGGCGGTTAATAAGTCAAGCGGGGTCATATTTCAGGTCCCAATGCATGGTAGTAGCTGTTTCATGGATCACAAACACAGAACTCAGTTCCTGAGGACGGTTTCAGTGAGACAACCCACCACGTACTCCTACATGGCCTCTCACCGCTACCTTTGGCAAATCGTGTTCACGCACTTAGCTCACACACAGTAGGACATGTTCATCACCATTCCAATTCATCCCCGATGAATCAGACCTGACTCAACTCTAAGTAGTAGCAGACATGACAAACAAGCATGAATGAGTAGGCACATCAGGGCTCAAACAACTCCTACTCATGCTAGTGGGTTTCATCAATTTACTGTGGTAATGACAGGTCATGCAGAGGAAAGGGGTTCAACTACCGTAGAATGTAACAGTTGAATTGTTGTTGTCCTAATGCAGTAAAAGAGAGCAGAAGCAAGAGAGTGGGATTGTATCGGAATGAACAAGGGGGATTTTCTTGCCTGACGGAGTGGTAGAAGGATACTGCCCTTTAGTTGGATACTCGTGAATATCCTCGGAGACAGAACCTACCACGAAGAACACATCGAAGCACAATCATCACATGGCAATATGCAACAATATGATGCATGCAATGACATGGCAAAATGAGTGTGTTTTGGCTAATGCAACATAGAACAGGTTGGTGTGAGCTCATTTGAATCAAATATTCAAATGCAAACCGAAAATAAGAGGTCATATTAGTGCATTAACTTGTTTCATCTAAACAGCAAGGTTAAAGTGTTCTGACATGCATGAAACTAGTACAGACGGAAAGATTGAATTTTTCTGACCAATTTTCATATATAAATCTTTGCATTTAGAGTTACAGATTAATTTCTATGAGTTTTTGAAGTTTGTGATATTTTCTGGAATTTCCTGAATAAGAATAAATCCAGAAAATACTTATTGGGTCAGCATTGCGTCACTGTGACGTCAGCAGTCAACGGAGACAGTCCAGGTCAAACCTGACCGGTGGGGCCCATTGGTCAGTGTCACATTGCTGGCTCATGTGGCTGACAAGTGGGCCTGGTCAACGGCCACGTCAGTTAGGTCAGTTCTGACGCGTGGGTCCACTGGAATTAGATTAGGTGTAACTAATTTCGTTAGTAGGTTAATTAAACCGGTGGGGCCCGACTGTCATTGGCCCAGGTGTTAACCTAAATGGTAATTAGCTCCTAATGACCGGATTAGGCCGGCGGTTCCTTGCCGGTGTATGCAGAGGCGGCGGCGTTGCCCGTCTGGCCAACTCCCGCGATGGGAGCAAGCGGGGCTGGTCTCCTTGGAACGGCCGCGATGCGGTGCATCCAACGGTGGTGGTTGCAGGGGCTGGGGCGGTCGGAGACAACGGCGAGGAGCTCGGCCGCGGCGGCCGACGTTCGGGTGTGCGCGAGAACGTGGCTGCGCTGTGGAAACGTGCGAGGCAAAGCACTGAGATTCTCTACGCGGTGCAGCGAGCTCGGTGGACACGCGCCCGGGACCAAATGGTCACCGGAGCATCGGCGGCGGCGAGCGCATGCGGTGGTTGGGGTTCGGTCATCGGCAAAACGGCGACTAGAGCTAGCAAACGTCGCAGAGACAAGGGGTAGAAGCTCACGAGGATCGTGTAGGGCAGGTCAGTGAGCTCGGGGAGGGCCGGAGCGAGTGGGGCGATGGAGGCGATCTTGGCGACCCGAGGAGGAAGAAGGCGTTGGGGGCGGCGCTTCGAGGCGTCCGGTGTTGCGTAGCTCAGCGAGGGGGTAGAGTACGAAGTGGCGGAGCTTCTGGGCGCGTCAGTGAGGCATGGCGTGGCCGGTGGCCGCGAGAACGGCGAGCGGCGCGACGGGCGTGTTCGGGAGGCTGCATGTGAGAGAGACAGAGGAGGGGAGAGGCACGGCGAGAGGTCGAGGGGATTCCAGGGGGGGCGTGGCGTCGTCTGGAGTGCTCCAGGACTTCGGCAGAAGCAGGAGGTGGCCGTCGGTGGCCACACGCATGCTAGCGCACCGCGGGCAGATGCCCGTGCCTAGCGCCGCGAGGAGGAATGCGACAGAGGGAGCTGCGGTGGTGGACTGGGCCAGTTGGGTGGGCCGCCAGCTGGGCCGGCCAGGTGGGCTGCACAGGTGAGGCCAGGTAAAACTCTCTCTCTCTCTTAGTTCATGTTTTCTATCTCTTCTGGAGCTTCAGGGCTTTATTAAAAAAATACCAGAACAAACCCAAAATCATGAAACTGCTCATGGCTACTATTAAAGTATATCCAACAGTAAACATTTTAGTTTATGATTATTTGGACAGTTAAAATATTTTATAGTATTTAAATGTCCAAATGGAAATAGAGTATGATTTAATCCAGTGACCTTATGCTGTCCTATAAAATTGTGCACCATTTTTGTCAGAGGTTCTAGACCAAGGCAAAGATGATGAACATTTTAGAAGGCCATTTCAGGTTTATTGAAAAGGATTTTAGTAAACCCTAGTTGGTTTAAGTGGTGCTGGGGGTTTCTGCCATCCCCATTTCAACTTTCTGAATAAAGTAGACATGATGCATTCACTCTAATGCATATACTTACTAGGGTTGTGACACCAGGCGTATCCACGGTCGCCGCCAGTCGACGACGAACCAGGATGCTATCCATCACCATAAACATTGACCCCATCATCCCCCCAACGGCCACGAGAGGGGCCATGACCACCATGTGCTACAGCGGCATATCCTCAGCCCGTCGCCGTCCTATGGGAAACAGCATTGAACGGGTAGTCGGATACATGGCCATCCCGTGGAGCATGCCCTCCCGCTGGAGATTGCACCACCAGTCATGGCGGCGGCACCGCTAGAGGCTGTGGCGCAGGTCTGTGCTGCTACGCCCCGACCCGTTGCTGCGACGACGCCTGCTTCGGCTGCGGCGCCACCATAGGTTGTGGGGGCGCGGTCCGGGCGGGCGGGGGTGCGGCCTTTAGCGGCGGTGGAGCGGGTTTGTGCGGCGGCGGCAAGCCCCTCCCGCGTCCGGCCATGGTCTCGAAGGGCGATCGAACAACGGGCACAACCCTCGCTGTCCGACTGGTAAGCAGCTTAGGAAACCCTGGGCGGGCTATCCTGCATTGCCTAATCTCCATACGTGCATGAGACACACGATCCAACGCGTCCCCATGTAGCCTGCCCTAAGAAGGAAAGTCCGCTACTGGTTCCTAGGCCACGCACTGGGCCTCATACCCAGCACACCTCGGGCCCAAGCCGGAATTCTCTTCCTCCGGCCCACCAATTCCAAGCAACAGATTCAAACAAACTAGCCACACCTCCCGGATCGCTCCTGGACCGATGGTTGGCGGTGGCGGATGAACTACTGCCGGAGAAACCTTTCTTCTTCTTGCGAGTGATTTTTGTCCAACCATCCACTGGAAAAAATCTGATAAAGTGGGTTGTGACAAATTTACCTTGGGGAGGGGTCCTTTCCAAGGTTTGATCTTCATCGACGAGGGCTTGCCGAGAGCCGCCGGTCTTGGCTCTGCAACCCTCCTGTCTTTGCGCCCCTCGCCATGCGTGAGCTTCATGAAAGATTCAGCAATTGGTGTCGTGAACCTAGATAGCATCTCGGGCGACTTTGGCTTCATGACTCCAGGAGAATCTAGCTCAACATCATCGTCTTCTTCTTCTTCTTCATTGTTGGCTAGGACCCAAAACCTTCCTCCGATCTTTGGCTTAGGTATCGGGGCATCTAGTTCCAATGTTAGATCTACGACCTCGATCTGATCCTCCCCGCCCAAAGTCTCCGGCAAGCAATCTTCAACAAAAATTTCGAATTCCTCGATATTCAAACGCATACCTGTGTGCATCTGCTCATCTACGTCCAAGTACTGGCCGGCAAGAATATCGTGATCGCTATCTCGTACTGTCGTCCATCGTGACAGTGAATGCGCATAAAGAAATCCATCGCTCCATGTCCCGGCCATCCGGCTATCCTTGAAACAGATCCGCCATCTGGTCAGAGCCAAATGTTCTACCTCTTGATCCAGATCCGTCTCGGAGTCGGATCCTGTTGGGGAACGTAGTAATTTCAAAAAAATTCCTATGCACACGCAAGATCATGGTGATGCATAGCAACGAGAGGGGAGAGTGTGATCTACGTACCCTTGTAGACCGACAACGGAATCGTTTGGTTGATGTAGTCGTACGTCTCCACGACCCGACCGACTAAGCACCGAAACTACGACACCTCCGAGTTTTAGCACACATTCAGCTCGATGACGTTCCCCGGACTCCGATCCAGCAAAGTGTCGGGGAAGAGTTCCGTCAGCACGACGGCGTGATGACGATCTTGATGTTCTACCGTCGTAGGGCTTCGCCTAAGCACCGCTACAATATGACCGAGGTGGAATATGGTGGAGGGGGGCACCGCACACGGCTAAGGAACGATCACGAAGATCAACTTGTGTGTCTAGAGGTGCCCCCCTGCCCCCGTATATAAAGGAGCAAGGGGGAGGGGGCGGCCGGCCTTGGAGGGGGCGCCAAGGGGAGTCCTACTCCCACTGGGAGTAGGACTCCTTCCTTCCTTGTTGGAGTAGGAGAAGGGGAAAGAGGGGGAGAGGAAGAAGGAAAAGGGGGCTGCGCCCCTTGTCCAATTCGGACCAGAGGGGGGCGCAGGCCTCGTTCCTTTTGGCCTCTCTCCTCTATTCCCGTATGGCCCAATAAGGCCCATATACTCCCTGGCGAATTCCCGTAACTCTCCGGTACTCCGAAAAATACCCGAATCACTCGGAACCTTTTCGATGTCCGAATATAGTCGTCCAATATATCGATCTTTACGTCTCGACCATTTCGAGACTCCTCTTCATGTTCCCAATCTCATCCGGGACTCCGAACTCCTTCGGTACATCAAAACTCATAAACTCATAATATAACTGTCATCGAAACCTTAAGCGTGCGGACCCTACGGTTCGAGAACAATGTAGACATGACTGAGACACGTCTCCGGTCAATAACCAATAGCGGGACCTGGGTGCCCATATTGGCTCCTACATATTCTACGAAGATCTTTATCGGTCAGACAGCAAAACAACATACGTTGTTCCCTTTGTCATCGGTATGTTACTTGCCCGAGATTCGATCGTCGGTATCTTAATACCTAGTTCAATCTCGTTACCGACAAGTCTCATTACTCGTTCCGTAATACATCATCTCACAACTAACTCATTAGTTGAATTGCTTGCAAGGCTTATGTGATGTGCATTACCGAGAGGGCCCAGAGATACCTCTCCGACAATCGGAGTGACAAATCCTAATCTCGAAATACGCCAACCCAACATGTACCTTTGGAGACACCTGTAGAGCTCCTTTATAATCACCCAGTTACGTTATGACGTTTGGTAGCACACAAAGTGTTCCTCCGGCAAACGGGAGTTGCATAATCTCATAGTCATAGGAACATGTAAGTCATGAAGAAAGCAATAGCAACATACTAAACGACCGGGTGCTAAGCTAATGGAATGGGTCATGTCAATCACATCATTCTCCTAATGATGTGATCCCGTTAATCAAATAACAACTCTTTGTTTATGGTTAGGAAACATAACCATCTTCGATTAACGAGCTACTCAAGTAGAGGCATACTAGTGACACTCTGTTTGTCTATGTATTCACACATGTATTATGTTTCCGGTTAATACAATTCTAGCATGAATAATAAACATTTATCATGATATAAGGAAATAAATAATAACTTTATTATTGCCTCTAGGGCATATTTCCTTCAGTCTCCCACTTGCACTAGAGTCAATAATCTAGATCACATCACCATGTGATTTAACATCAATAGTTCACATCTTTATGTGATTGGTTCACATCTCCATGTGACTAACACCCAAAGGGTTTACTAGATTCAATAATCTAGTTCACATCGCTATGTGATTAAGACCCAAAAAGTGATCATGTTTTGCTTCTGAGAGAAGTTTAGTCAACGGGTCTGCCACATTCAGATCCGTATGTATTTTGCAAATTTCTATGTCAACAATGCTCTGCATAGAGCTACTCTAGCTAATTGCTCCCACTTTCAATATGTATCCAGATTGAGACTTAGAGTCATCTGGATTAGTGTCAAAACTTGCATCGACGTAACCCTTTATGACGAATCTTTTTGTCACCTTCATAATTGAGAAACAT
Organism: Triticum aestivum; assembly: GCF_018294505.1. NCBI lineage: Eukaryota > Viridiplantae > Streptophyta > Magnoliopsida > Poales > Poaceae > Triticum > Triticum aestivum. The sequence continues at coordinate 554,576,109 of NC_057800.1, read as the reverse complement.
ATCCTTATTCCACTAAGGATAATTTTGACCTCTGTCCAGTGATCTACTCCTAGATCACTATTGCACTACCTTGCCAAAATCAGTGTAGGGTATACAATAGATCTGGTACATAGCATGGCATACTTTATAGAACCTATGGCTGAGGCATAGGGAATGACTTTCATTCTCTTTCTATCTTCTGTCGTGGTCGGGTTTTGAGTCTTACTCAATTTCACACCTTGTAACACAGACAAGAACTCTTTCTTTGATTGTTCTATTTTGAACTACTTCAAAATCTTGTCAAGGTATGTACTCATTGAAAAAAAAACTTATCAAGCGTCTTGATCTATCTCTATAGATCTTGATGTTCAATATGTCAGCAGCTTCACCGAGGTCTTTCTTTGGAAAATTCCTTTCAAACACTCCTTTATGCTTTGCAGAATAATTCTACATTATTTCCGATCAACAATATGTCATTCACATATACTTATCAGAAATGTTGTAGTGCTCCCACTCACTTTCTTGTAAATACAGGCTTCATCGCAAGTCTGTATAAAACTATATGCTTTGATCAACTTATCAAAGCGTATATTCCAACTCCGAGATGCTTGCACCAGTCCATAGATGGATCGCCGGAGCTTGCATATTTTGTTAGCACCTTTAGGATTGACAAAACCTTTTGGTTGTATCATATACAACTCTTCTTTAATAAATCTATTATGGAATGCAGTTTTGTTTATCCATTTGCCAGATTTCATAAAATGCGGCAATTGCTAACATTATTCGGACAGACTTAAGCATAGATACGAGTGAGAAACTCTCATCGTAGTCAACACCTTGAACTTGTCGAAAACTTTTCCGACAATTCTAGCTTTGTAGATAGTAACACTACTATCAGTGTCCGTCTTCCTCTTGAAGATCCATTTATCATCAATGGCTTGCCGATCATCGGGCAAGTCAACCAAAGTCCATACTTTGTTCTCATACAGATATCCCATCTCAGATTTCATGGCCTCAAGCCATTTTGCGGAATCTGGGCTCACCATCGCTTCTTCATAGTTCGTAGGTTCGTCATGGTCAAGTAGCATGACCTCCAGAACAGGATTACCGTACCACTCTGGTGCGGATCTCACTCTGGTTTACCTACGAGATTCGGTAGTAACTTGATCTGAAGTTACATGATCATCATCATTAGCTTCCTCACTAATTGGTGTAGTAGTCACAGGAACAGATTTCTGTGATGAACTACTTTCCAATAAGGGAGAAGGTACAATTACCTTATCAAGTTCTACTTTCCTCCCACTCACTTCTTTTGAGAGAAACTCCTTCTCAAGAAAAACTCCGAATTTAGCAACAAAACTCTTGCCTTCGGATTTGTGATAGAAGGTGTACCCAACAGTCTCCTTTGGGTATCCTATGAAGACATATTTCTCCGATTTGGGTTTGAGCTTATCAGGATGAAACTTTTTCATATAAGCATCACAATCCCAAACTTTAAGAAACGACAACTTTGGTTTCTTGCCAAACCACAGTTCAGATTGTGTCGTCTCAACGGACTTAGATGGTGCCCTTTTAAACGTGAATGCAGCTGTCTTTAATGCATAACCCCAAAACGATAGTGGTAGATCGATAAGAGACATCATAGATCGCACCATATCTAATAAAGTACAGTTATAATGTTCGGACACACCATTATGCTGTGGTGTTCCAGGTGGCGTGAGTATTAAAACTATTTCACATTGTTTTAACTCAAGGCCAAACTCGTAACTCAAATGTTTTACCTCTGCGATCATATCGTAGAAACTTTTATTTTCTTGTTACAATGATTCTCCACTTCACTCTGAAATTCTTTGAACTTTTCAAATATTTCTGACTTGTGTTTCATTAAGTAGATATACCCATATCTGCTCAAATCATCTATGAAGGTCAGAAAATAATGATACCCGCCGCGAGCCTTAACACTCATCGGATCTCATACATCAGTATGTATTATTTCCAATAAGTCAGTTGCTCGCTCCATAGTTCCGGAGAACGGCGTTTTAGTCATCTTGCCCATGAGGCATGGTTCACAAGCATCAACTAATTCATAATCAAGTGATTCCAAAAACCCATTAGCATGGAGTTTCTTCATGCGCTTTACACCAACATGACCTAAACGGCAGTGCCACAAATAAGTTGCACTATCATTATTACCTTTGCATCTTTTGGTTTCAATATTATGATTATGTGTATCACTACGATCAAGATCCAACGAACTATTTTCATTGGGTGTGTAACCATATAAGGTTTTATTCATGTAAACAGAACAATAATTTATTCTCTTACTTAAATGAATAACCGTATTACAATAAACATGATCAAATCATATTCATGCTCAAGGCAAACACCAAATAACACTTATTCAGGTTCAACACTAATCCCGAAAGTATAGGGAGTGTGCGATGATGATCATATCAATCTTGGAACCACTTCCAACACACATCGTCACTTCACCCTTTACTAGTCTCTGTTTATTCTGCAACTCCCGTTTCCAGTTACTAATCTTAGCAACTGAACTAGTATCAAATACTGAGGGGTTGCTATAAACACTAGTAAAGTACACATCAATAACATGTATATCAAATATACTTATGTTCACTTTGCCATCCTTCTTATCTGCCAATCACTTGGGGTAGTTCCGCTTCCAGTGACCAGTCCCTTTGCAGTAGAAACACTTAGTCTCAGGCTTAGGACCAGACTTGGGCTTCTTCACTTGAGCAGCAACTTGCTTGCTGTTCTTCTTGAAATTCCCCTTCTTTCCTCTGCCCTTTTCTTGAAACTAGTGGTCTTGTCTACCATCAACACTTGATGTTTTTCTCAATTTCTACCTTCGTCAATTTCCGCATTACGAAGAGCTTGGGAATCGTTTCCGTTATCCCTTGCATATCATAGTTCATCACGAAGTTCTACTAACTTGGTGATGGTGACTAGAGAATTCTGTCAATCACTATCTTATCTGGAAGATTAACTCCCACTTGATTCAAGCGATTGTAGTACTCAGACAATCTGAGCACATGCTCACTAGTTGAGCAATTCTCCTCCATCTTTTAGCTATAGAACTTGTTGGAGACTTCATATCTCTCAACTCGAGTATTTGCTTGAAATATTAACTTCAACTCCTGGAACATCTCATATGCTCCCTGACGTTCAAAACGTCTTTGAAGTCCCGATTCTAAGCCATTAAGCATGGTGCACTAAACTATCAAGTAGTCATCATATTGAGCTAGCCAAACGTTCATAACGTCTGCATCTGCTCCTGCAATAGGTCCATCACCTAGCGGTGCATCAAGGACATAATTCTTCTGTGCAGCAATGAGGATAAACCTCAGATCACGGATCCAATCCGCATCATTGCTACTAACATCTTTCAACACAATTTTCTCTAGGAACATATCAAAATAAACACAGGGAAGCAACAACGCGAGCTATTGATCTACAACATAATTTGCAAAATACTACTAGGACTAAGTTCATGGTAAATTTAAGTTCAATTAATCATATTACTTAAGAACTCCCACTTAGATAGACATCCCTCTAATCCTCTAAGTGATCACGTGATCCAAATCAACTAAACCATGTCCGATCATCACGTGAGATGGAGTAGTTTCAATGGTGAACATCACTATGTTGATCATATCTACTATATGACTCACGCTCGACCTTTCGGTCTCCGTGTTCCGAGGCCATATCTGTATATGCTTGGCTCGTCAAGTATAACCTGAGTATTCCGCGTGTGCAACTGTTTTGCACCCGTTGTATTTGAACGTAGAGCCTATCACACCCGATCATCACGTGGTGTCTCAGCACGAAGAACTTTCGCAACGGTGCATACTCAGGGAGAACACTTCTTGATAATTAGTGACAGATCATCTTAAAATGCTACCATCAAGCAAAGCAAGATAAGATGCATAAAAGATAAACATCACATGCAATCAATATAAGTGATATGATATGGCCATCATCATCTTGTGCTTGTGATCCCCATCTTCGAAGCATCGTCATGATCACCATCGTCACCGGCGCGACACCTTGATCTCCATCGTAGCATCGTTGTCGTCTCGCCAATCTTATGCTTCCACGACTATCGCTACCGCTTAGTGATAAAGTAAAGCATTACAGCGCGATTGCATTGCATACAATAAAGCGACAACCATATGGCTCCTGCCAGTTGCCGATAACTCGGTTACACAACATGATCATCTCATACAATAAAATTTAGTATCATGTTTTGACCATATCACATCACAACATGCCCTGCAAAAACAAGTTAGACGTCCTCTACTTTGTTGTTGCAAGTTTTACATGGCTGCTACGGGCTTAAGCAAGAACCAATCTCACCTACGCATCAAAACCACAACGATAGTTTGTCAAGTTGGTGTTGTTTTAACCTTCGCAAGGACCGGGCGTAGCCACACTCGGTTCAACTAAAGTTGGAGAAACTGTCACCCGCTAGCCACCTTTGTGCAAAGCACGTCGGGAGAACCGGTCTCGCGTAAGCGTACGCATAATGTCGGTCCGGGCCGCTTCGTCCAACAATACCGCCGAACCAAAGTATGACATGCTGGTAAGCAGTATGACTTATATCGCCCACAACTCACTTGTGTTCTACTCGTGCATATAACATCAACACATAAAACCTAGGCTCGGATGACACTGTTGGGGAACGTAGTAATTTCAAAAAAATTCCTATGCACACGCGAGATCATGGTGATGCATAGCAACGAGAGGGGAGAGTGTGATCTACGTACCCTTGTAGACCGACAACGGAAGCGTTTGGTTGATGTAGTCATACGTCTCCACGACCCGACCGATCAAGCACCGAAACTACGGCACCTCCGAGTTTTAGCACACGTTCAGGTCGATGACGATCCCCGGACTCCGATCCAGCAAAGTGTCGGGGAAGAGTTCCGTCAGCACGACGGCGTGGTGACGATCTTGATGTTCTACCGTCGCAGGGCTTCGCCTAAGCACCGCTACAATATGACTGAGGTGGAATATGGTGGAGGGGGGCACCGCACACGGCTAAGAAACGATCACGAAGATCAACTTGTGTGTCTAGAGGTGCCCCCTGCCCCCGTATATAAAGGAGCAAGGGGGAGGGGGCGGCTGGCCTAGGAGGGGGCGCGCCAAGGGGAGTCCTACTCCCACCGGGAGTAGGACTGCTTCCTTCCTTGTTGGAGTAGGAGAAGGGGAAAGAGGGGGAGAGGAAGAAGGAAAAGGGGGTTGCGCCCCTTGTCCAATTCAGACCAGAGGGGGGGGGGCGCAGGCCTCCTTCCTTTTGGCCTCTCTCCTCTATTCTCGTATGGCCCAATAAGGCCCATATACTCCCCGGCGAATTCCCATAACTCTCCGGTACTCCGAAAAATACCCGAATCACTCGGAACCTTTCCGATGTCCGAATATAGTCGTCCAATATGTCGATCTTTACGTCTCGACCATTTCGAGACTCCTCGTCATGTCCCCGATCTCATCCGGGACTCCGAACTCCTTCGATACATCAAAAATCATAAACTCATAATATAACTGTCATCGAAACCTTAAGCGTGCGGACCCTGCGGTTCAAGAACAATGCAGACATGGCCGAGACACGTCTCCGGTCAATAACCAATAGCGGGACCTGGATGCCCATATTGGCTCCTACATATTCTACGAAGATCTTTATCGGTCAGACCGCATAACAACATACGTTGTTCCCTTTGTCATAGGTATGTTACTTTCCCGAGATTCGATCGTCGGTATCTTAATACCTAGTTCAATCTCGTTACCGGCAAGTCTCTTTACTCGTTTCGTAATACATCATCTCACAACTAACTCATTAGTTGCAATGCTTGCAAGGCTTATGTGATGTGCATTACCGAGAGGGCCCAGAGATACCTCTCCGACAATCAGAGTGACAAATCCTAATCTCGAAATACGCCAACCCAACATGTACCTTTGGAGACACCTGTAGAGCTCCTTTATAATCACCCAGTTACGTTGTGACGTTTGGTAGCACACAAAGTGTTCCTCCGGCAAACGGGAGTTGCATAATCTCATAGTCATAGGAACATGTATAAGTCATGAAGAAAGCAATAGCAACATACTAAACGATCGGGTGCTAAGCTAATGGAATGGGTCATGTCAATCACATCATTCTCCTAATGATGTGATCCCGTTAATCAAATAACAACTCTTTTGTTTATGGTTAGGAAACATAACCATCTTCGATTAACGAGCTAGTCAAGTAGAGGCATACTAGTGACACTCTGTTTGTCTATGTATTCACACATGTATTATGTTTCCGCTTAATACAATTCTAGCATGAATAATAAACATTTATCATGATATAAGGAAATAAATAATAACTTTATTATTGCCTCTAGGGCATATTTCCTTCAGATCCGCAGGACAGCGCCTGGACCGATCGTGTAGACACCGGCGCCGGCAGCGGCGGCGGTTGTGGTGCCGGCGTGACCCCCAGCGCTGGCGACGGTCGCGGCGGTGGTTCCGGTGGAGGCGGAAAGGTCGCCCCCCAGCCCCTCTCCCTCACGCGTGGTCATCCTCCGGTGGCCCTTCTTTGCATAGTGTAGCATGACAATTATTCAAAACATGTATGACAACTTCTTTCGGTAGCATGGCTATTTGCCTTGCTGCATCATGGAAAATCCTGGATATGTGGGCAACTTCTCCTTTTTCTCAAATCCCTCAAATGCATGGCAATTTTATTTGTTGTAGTACCACATTCTTTTGCTATAGCAGTGCAGTTATTTCTTCCCATCATGACTAATCTCTCTCTTATAATATGAAAACTATCTCTGTTATAGCATGACAATTGCTGAAATGTTCCCTGGGAGAACTTTTTTGCAACAATCTATGGTGGCACTATTAGCTCGAATGAGCGACTCCGGAGTGAATGATCGTTTGCACCAGAAATACAAGGGAGGGGCGTTCTCTCCCTATTGGGAGGGCTTCCTTGTCGTTGCATGAACTTTAGTTTTTCTCAACAAAAAAGCATGTGGAAAGTTTATGACTAGGGCTTTCTTCCCTCAACTACAAGGGATGGGAGGTGAGCAAGTGCTAGGTTTGCTCACTGTCTTCCCTCAGCCATGCGACTTAGCTTCACTAGCATCCATTCGGGTGCCTTTGGATATATTTAGTTAACTACATTTTGGAGCTCTAAAGGGTGCCTAATGCTAGTGTTAAATCATTACAGATGCATTCTTAGAACTACAGAGAACTCAAGTTTTCAACTTGCAATAGAAAATGTTGGCAACTAAAATGGAAAACTCTCACAGCTACAAAGTGATGATCGGAGCAATCTATTTCATACCAGGTGAGCTTCAACTAATTATCCTCGTGGATGAACTGGTACCCATGGAACGGCTGCATCTTCCTCAGTTAGTCCATGCACCACATGGAACCGGTGACTCAAATCCGATCAATGACATGTATAGTTGAACTACCCAAAGAATACATTGCTGTCACAAAAGAAATTCCATTAGTACGTCCTCCATAATAAATTTGTTGTGGGTATTAGTAAATTATGCCCTCTAGTATAATAAGACTAGTCGTTTTACTAGAGAAATGTCTAAATTGTTGGTTTGACCCAAAGCTGCTCACTAAGTTTATTTTCACAACATAACTTGAACACTATTATGG
>NC_057800.1:554493290-554568276 GCF_018294505.1 Triticum aestivum | reverse complement strand
GCACTTCACCACGTTGTATTTATTCAATAGTTGTTTATGGCTAAGTTCATGTATATAAAATCTCTGTACTCTAATACAACATTGAGTACACGAATATAGATCCAAACTGATAATAAATTCTCCATTACCTCATACAAAGATTTTCCGCTCCCACAAATGAAATCTATCGTCCGTCGGATGTAGCTTTGGTAGAAGAGATGAAAACCATCATTGTCAAACAAGGTGTCCCAGAACCCGAGTATTCTATATTTGTATATCACCGTCTTTTCAATAGCAAGGAGCAGAGCCACAGTCTGCTTCATTTCATGTGTTGGCTGCGGCGAAGGTGCCGAGCTTTGCAGAGAACATAACCACACCGAGAGTCTAAATCTGTATAGGATAGGTAAGTATGCAAACAAATGTGTGATAACATTTGTACCGAGGCATCTAAATATACCTAAACTATTGAGAGTTTGGGGCCATAATGCAAGTCAAAACTGGGATTCCACTTAATCTGGGAACTACCGTCATACACGAAGAAGATTATGCTAGCACTAAAGATGAAGATGATCCTGAGGTTGTAGACAGTGACAATGAAGGTTGTGATGGTTTTGTTTGGCAGATGGTCGCGGGTGAATCCAGGGTTGCCAAGATGGTCATGCTAATTTTAGGGTGAAATTTGTAAATGGAGTCCCAGTAAGAAAATGGAGACATGTCGAAGGTAATGTTGTAGGTGCAGAAAAGGGCTACTTTGATGGTCAGGGTGACAAAACAATAGTTGCGATGAGACTTTCCCCCGTCGTTAGCTTCCAAGTGTTGATTGTTGTGGAGTTGTCTACCATCAGCGAGGCGAAGGTCTTGGTGATGTCCACTGTAACCTTCGCAGTGCATTGCATTAGTATCAGTAATTAGTACTCCCTCAATTAGTCCATGCACCACACGGAACCGATGACTCAAATCCGATTAATGACATGTACAGTTGAACTACCCAAAGAATACATTGCTGTCAAAAAAGAAATTCCATTAGTCCGTCTTTCATAATAAATTTGTTATGGGTATTAGTAAATTATCCCCTCCGGTATAATAAGACTAGTTGCTTTACTAGTGAAATTTCTAAATTTTTGGTTTGACCCAAAACTACTCACTAAGTTTATTTTTATAACATAACTTGAACACTATTATGGGGGTGGACAGGGGGGCACCGCCCCCCCCCCCCGACGCACTTCACCATGTTATATTTATTCAATAGTTGTTTATGGCTAAGTTCATGTATATAAAATATCTATACTCTAATACAACATTGAGTACACGAATGTAGATCAAAAAATGGAGAGATGTCAAAAGGTAATGTTGTATGTGCAGAATTTTTTTGATTTGACGGTCATGGTGACAGAGCGATAGTTGTGACGGGACTTGTCCCCGCCATTAGGTTCCACGTGTTGATTGTCGTGGAGTTGTCTTGGTGATATCCACTGTAACCTTCTCACTCCATTGCATCAGTGTCACTAATTAGTACTCCCTCCGTAAACAAATATAAAGTGTTTAGACCACTAAAATAGTTGTCTAAACGCTCTTATATTTCTTTAAAAGGGAGTACTAACTAAATGCATAAGCATCCTATTAACTGATGCATAATAAATCACTCATGATCCTACTACTATCACCGCCACCACCATTTGAATTTATAAGACATATCTTGAGTGAGCACAAAAATGAAGGAGCGTAAACTAATAGCATACAAGATCATCATATTTCCTTGGTTTAAAATAGCATCTTAACCAAGGGTAATCTCCTTTAGATAGGCTGGACCGAGAATGATCAATGTTATTTTGTGTATCCATAAAGAAACCGTGGATTATTTTTTTGACCCAGAGACCGTAGAACAATCGGAATTTTATATAATTAAAATAAATATGTACAAGCAATGAAAAAATTACAAGGCCCATAGCCTAACCAATTCCAGTTTTTTCTGGCATCAAGAAAAGATACAGGCAAAAGAGAAACCATGGATCATCTGTTGATTGGTTGTGCCCTGGACAACTTAGTAGTTAGTATGGCAGGTGGAACTATGCTTTTGGTCTAAATAAATGTTGTATTCTAGTAGCACTAGTGACCTTTTTTAGATTGGGTTGTCTCATTTCATCGGCCCAACATGAGCTAGTTCTGACTGTTATTGTGGGATGGAACTATCTGGAAAGCCAGGATGGCCCAAGAATGAAGCTTGCTTTAGACAACATCCAGGTTATATGAATGTTCCTGCTAACGTGATCTTTTAGCTTTTGCAGCTTACTTGACAACTGGGTAGTTTGCAAAAAGAGCAAAAGTGAATAAAGCTTGAAGAAGGCATACGCGAGGAACCATGGATTGACACCACCACTGGGCAGGATAACAAACTAAAGAAAGCTCACAAAAAAGGACGGCTAATGTGTATGTTGATCTTAACAGTTAGCATTTTGATTGTTATCAAGTGTTGGACTGTAATAAAGATGAACCGCGCTTTGGTTTTCCTTTTCTTTTGAGAAAACTTCCGATCTATTCAGTTTCAATCATAACAGTACAACAAACAACAAAAATAATAAAAATTACATCCACATCTATAGACCACCTAGCAACGATTACAAGCGGTTGAAGCGAGCTGAAGGCGGCCCACCGTCATTGTCGCCCGAGCCGGACAAAACTTATTGTAGTAGACAGTCGGGAAGTCATCGTGCTAAGACCCCATACGACCAGTGCAACAGAACAGCAACTGTCGTGGATGAAGATTAGCGTAGATTGGAAGGATCCGACCTAAAGACATACGAAAGTAGACGAACTACGACCAAATCCGAGCAAATCCACCAAGGACAGATCTGCTGGAGACACACCTCCACACGCCCACCGATAATGCTAGACACACCACCGAAATGAGGGTTAGAAGGGGAGAACAATATTCCATCTTCAGGGAGCCGCCGCCGTCTTGCCTTCTTGAACATGATACAAACCCTGACAAGATTCAACAAAACATATAAAAACGGAGCCCTCCCGCCAGCAAAGACTGGGATCCACCATGCCTCCATGCCCCTAAGGCCACCGGAGACGAGACGAACCGACGGCGGCACCGACGGGAGGCGGAGAACTGTTTGTTTACTTTCTATAACATCGAACATCATTATATGAACTACTGGACTGCAATATAATGTGGCCTTGTATTCGAAGATGAAGGAAGAGGTCGAGGTAAAACCTGCAAGTTGCACTGTTGCAGGCAACATGAAAGGCGTCATCCTGATCTAGCTCACCCGCTAGCAAATTCGAGTTGGATGTATGATCACAAAAATCCATTCCGATGAAGGAGTACGAGGGTTTACTGGTTCGTCTGCCGTCCCCGAAGAATAACAACAGGTGTGGATGAGTAGAGGGATGGCTAGACCAGCGATGGGAATACGGTGGGGTGGTGAGGCCTGCGCGGCAGCATAGGCGGCCGCGGGAGAAGGGAGCAGGTAGTCCCGCCGGTGCTTGTTTGAGCGGCTGGAGCGAGAGGAGGGAGCAGGCAGTCCCGCTGACGCTTGTGGGAAAGATCACAAACGGAATAGATTTTTGTGTGTGTAATGGATGCATGATCTACATTGGTTCAGAAGCACAAAACTGACTGGGGTGTTCATCGTCACCACCAGGCATTTGTACCATAACACCAATATATTCTTCCTGCAAAAAGAGTCCAGTACATCCGTACGAACATGTAAATCCCTGCACAGAAGATGAGAGGAACAAGAGAGCAGGCAAAGACAGGTTGCTACTATCCCAAAACTGACGAGGCAAGCTGATTCTGAAGTATATGAATGTGTTGTGCTGTATTTAGGACCTACTCCCTCAGTTTTAAAAAAGATGACTCAACTTTATATTAACTTTAATACAAAATTAGTATAAAATTAGGCCATCTATTTTAAAACGGAGAGAGTATCTGTTTGGTTAAAAATGTTACCGTGTGAATGTCTTCGATTTAGGTCGCGTATGCCATACCAGCGGCAATGACCATGGGGCATAATTTTTTTCCATCAAGTTTGGATTGTAATTCATCTGTTATCAAACTCCCCATTTATATTTGGATGGTGATGTGCATCATAGGTGGAAGAGAGCGTGATGGAAAAATGGAAAATGTAGATAGAGAAGCGATCGAGTAATAAGCAAATTAAACTTTAAAGTTAAGCTAAACCTCTCCTTTTCACGAGAAATACAATTGTAGGAGTACTTCACAGGAGCCAAGTACGTAGAATATTTGTTGATGGTCAGTAGTGTGTACACGAGGCATAAATAAATTATTTGTTGTACTAGCAGTGTCGGTCAGTAGGAGTGCTAGCAGTGTCGGTCAGTAGTGTGTACACGAGGCATAAATAAATTATTTCTTGTACTAATACCAATACTAATACGCGTGGGTTGGTTAAACTATAAAGGCGGGTGCATGCTACTGTTGAATTGGTTATCTTCTCCGGGAACTTTTGAGCACGACGGGACAGATGGTCGTGAATGTTTTGCATATTATATGTACGACCGCAGGCCACATGCTTAATATATTCCTCTAATATAATTACTACTTCTGAAAAATCACTATAGAATTTCACTACTTTTCGTGTCCTCCGCGGTCATGCCACCTTTCGCCTTTCTTGAGGAAGCTCGGCAAACGCCTCAAGTGAGTATCCTATTTATTTATTTATTTTTTGAACACATCCCCAAGTGAGCATCTAAATTCTCAAATTATAACTGGGGAAAGTCTGTTGCTAGTACTCTTCTTTTTATTTGAAATGGGGGTACATTCATTTGAAATGACAATGCTAATCTCCTCGGGGTACATTGATTTGAAATGGCAATGCTAATCTCCTGGGGGGAATTTGCTAACCAACAAGCCGTACGCTATAAGGCTGTTGACCACGACCCATCACTGCCATAGTATGTGCAGCCTTATTCTGTGATCTGCCTATTTTTATGACTTGCATTGATTTTTCTTGCAACATCTCCAAGACGGCCGCCACATGAGACATATTCCTTGATCTTCCCTTTGAACCTAATTCAAGGAGCTTCAAGATCTTTGCACAGTCTGTCTCCACCTGGATAGACAAGGGAGTCCAGTATAACGCCAGCTTCAGGCCCTCCTCACACGCCGATAACTTTGCCTCCAGTGCGCCCGGGCAGTTCCGGATCCATCTGCATGCCGCGTAGATGTGACGCCCCTGATTCAATCATACACTAATCACATACGCAAACGTGTACGATCAAGATCAGGGACTTATGAAAGATATCACAACACAACTCTAAAAAATAAAATAAGTCATACAAGCATCATAATACAAGCCAGGGGCCTCGAGGGCTCGAATACAAGTGCTCGATCATAGACAAGTCAGCGGGAGCAACTATATCTTAATACAGACATAGGTTAAACAAGTTGCCATAAGATGGCTAGCACAAACTGGGATGCAGATCGAAAGAGGCGCAGACCTCCTGCCTGGAATCCTCCTAAACTACTCCTGGTCGTCTTCGGCGGCCTGCACGTAGTAGTAGGCACCTCCGGTGTAGTAGGAGTCATCATCGGTGGTGTCTGGCTCTTGGGCTCCAACATCTGGTCGCTACAACCAGGTATAGAAAGGGGGAAAAGGGGAGCAAAGCAACCGTGAGTACTCATCTAAAGTAGTCGCAAGCAAGGATGTACACTACATATGCATTGGTATCAATGAAATAGGTAGTATCTCTGGATTGAACTACAGAATGCTAGAATAAGAGGGGGAAAGCTAGTCCTATCAAAGACTACGCTTCTGGCAGCCTCCGTCTTGAAGTAGTAGAAGAGAGTAGATGGTAAGTTAACCAAGTATCATCGCATAGCATAATCCTACCCGGGGATCCTCTCCTCGTCGCCCTGTGAGAGAGTGATCACCGGGTTGTATCTGGCACTTGAAAGGGTATGTTTTATTAAGTATCCGATTCTAGTTGTCATAAGGTCAAGGTACAACTCCCGGTCGTCCTTTTAGCGAGGGACACGGCTATTCGAATAGATAAACTTCCCCGCAGGGGTGCACCACATTTCCCAACACGCTCGATCCCTCTGAACGGACACACTTTACTGGGTCATGCCCGGCCCCGGAAGATCAACACGTCGCAGCCCTACCTAGGCACACCTGAGAGGTCAGCACGCCGGTCTAAATCCTATGCGCGCATGGGTCTGGGCCCATCACCCATTGCACACCTGCATGTTGCGTACGCGGCCGGAAGCAGACCTAGCCCCCTTAATACAAGCGCAGGCTTATGGTCCAATCCGGCGCACGCTGCTCAGTCGCTGACATCAAGAAGGCTTTGGCTGATACCACGACGTTGAGTGCCCATAACTGTTCCCACGTAGTTGGTTAGTGCGTATAGGTCAGTGGCTAGACTCAGATCACATACCAAGATCTCGTTAGGCGTGTTATTTCGAAGTAACCACGGACGCCGACCAGGGCTAGGCCCACCTCTCTCCTAGGTGGTCTCAACCTGCCTTGTCGCTCCGCCACAAAGTAATAGTCGGGGCCGTCGGGAACCCAGGCCCACCACTACCTGGATGGAACCACCTGCCCCTTCATCCCCCACATCGGAATCACTTGCGGGTACGCTACGAGCCGACCCGAATTTAGTCACCACCATGTATCATGTATAATAGTGTAGTATGTATATACCCGTGATCACCTCCCGAAGTGACCACGGCCCGATAATATAGCATAGCAGATGGACAAGAATGTAGGGCCACTGATTGAATACTAGCAACCTATACTAAGCATTAGGATAATAGGTAAAGGTATCAACAATTGTAGCAACAATGACGGGCTATGCAACAGAATAGGAGCTATCGAATCAACAACAATAGCAAACCTAATGCAAGAATAAGAGAGAACTGAGTGGACGATATCTGGTCGATCAAGGGGGGGCTTGCCTGGTTGCTCTGGCAAGGAGGGGTCGTCAACACCATAGTCGTACTGGGTAGCAGCGGCGTCGGTCTCGCTGTCTAACGTGAGAAGAGGGGAAAGAAGCAATAAATATAATGCATACATAAGCATGACGATGCATGACATGACAATGAGCTGTGTTAGGTGTGCCCTAATGCGGCAGTAGGTGATACCGGCGAAGGGGGAAACATCCGGGAAAGTATCCCCGGTGTTTCGCGTTTTCGGACAGATGAACCAGAGGGGGAAAGTTGCGTGTTCGCTATGCTAGGGATGTGTGGCGGACGAACGGGCTGCATATTCAGATTTTTCTCGTCGTTCTGAGCAACTTCCATGTACAAAGTATTTTTATCCGTGTTATGGATTATTTCATATTAATTTTCAAAATTATAAATGATTTTCTAAATTTCTGGATTTTATTTAATTTGAAAATACATTTATACTAAAGTGCTACGGGTACACATAAATGTACCCGGTAGTTTGTACCAACGGCTGACAGTAGGGCCGGGGGGCAGCCAGCAGTTGACCAGTCAACAGTTGACTGGTCAACTGGGTTCTGGGACCCACATGTCATAGGCACAATGCTAATTAACAGTTTTAGTTAATCTAACGACTAGGTGGGGTCCAGGGGGCTGAGTCAGCATGTACAGTCAGCAGTTGACCAGTCAATATTGACTGGTCAACAGGGTCAGCGGGGCCCACATGTCATTGACTGTTTAGCTAAGCAATAGTAGGTAATTAGGTTAATTTATCATACTTAATTAAGTTAATAAATAAATTAATTAACTATTTATTTTTTAATTCCTTTAAAAAGTGTTCTGGGGTGGACCCCGTGTTTCATAGGGCCAGGGGCACTGGCCCAGTGGTCAGTGGCCCTGGCCATAGCGGGCGGGCGCACGGGCGCTGGCCCGACTGGGCACTGGCTCAGGCCGGTGATACGTCTCCAACGTATCTACAATTTTTGATTGCTCCATGCTATATTATCTACTGTTTTGGATATTATTGGGCTTTATTATCCACTTTTATATTGTTTTTGGGACTAACCTATTAACCGGAGGCCCAGGCCAGAATTGCTGTTTTTTTTGCCTATTTTAGGGTTTTGAAAAAAGGAATATCAAACGGAATCCAAATGGAATGAAACCTTCAGGAACGTGATTTTTGGAATGAACAAGACCCAGGAGACTTGGACCTTATGTCAAGCAACCAACAAGGAGGCCACAAGGTAGGAGGGCGCGCCTACCCCCCCCCCCCTAGCCGTGCCCTCCACCCTCGTGGGCCCCCTATTGCTCCACCGACGTACTCCTTCCTCCTATATATACCTACGTACCCCCAAACGATCGGATACGGAGCCAAAAACCTAATTCCACCACCGCAACCTTCTGTATCCACGAGATCCCATCTTGGGGCCTGTTCCGGAGCTCCGCCGGAGGGGGCATCCATCACGGAGGGCTTCTACAACAACACCATAGCCTTTCCGATGAAGTGTGAATAGTTTACCTCAGACCTTCGGGTCCATAGTTATTAGCTAGATGGCTTCTTCTCTCTTTTTGGATATCAATACAATGTTCTCCCCCTCTCTTGTGGACATCTATTCGATGTAATCTTCTTTTTGCGGTGTGTTTGTTGAGATCGATGAATTGTGGGTTTATGATCAAGATTATCTATGAACAATATTTGAATCTTCTCTGAATTCTTTTATGTATGATTGGTTATCTTTGCAAGTCTCTTCGAATTATCAGTTTGGTTTGGCCTACTAGATTGATCTTTCTTGCAATGGGAGAAGTGCTTAGCTTTGGGTTCAATCTTGCGGTGTCCTTTCCCAGTGACAGTAGGGGCAGCAAGGCATGTATTGTCTTGTTGCCATCGAGGATAACAAGATGATTTTTTTTCATATTGCATGAATTTATCCCTGTACATCATGTCATCTTGCTTAAGGCATTACTCTATTTTCATGAACTTAATACTCTGGATGCATGCTGGATAGCGGTCGATGAGTGGAGTAATAGTAGTAGATGCAGGCAGGAGTCGGTCTACTTGTCTCGGACGTGATGCCTATATACATGATCATACCTAGATATTCTCATAACTATGCTCAATTCTGTCAATTGCTCAACAGTAATTCGTTCACCCACAGTAAAATACTTATGCTCTTGAGAGAATCCACTAGTGAAACCTATGGCCCCCGGGTCTATCTTCATCATATTAATCTTCCAATACTTAGTTATTTCCTTTGCTTTTTACTTTATTTTTATTTTACTTTGCATCTTTATCACAAAAATACCAAAAACATTATCTTCTCATATCTATCAGATCTCACTCTCGTAAGTGACCATGAAGGGATTGACAACCCCTTGTCGCGTTGGTTGTGAGGAGTTATTTGTTTTGTGCAGGTACGAGGGACTTGCGTGCATCCTCCTACTGGATTTATATCTTGGTTCTCAAAAACTGAGGGAAATACTTATGCTACTTTGCTGCATCATCCTTTTCTCTTCAAGGAAATCCAACGCAGTGCTCAAGAGGTAGCAAGAAGAATTTCTAGCACCGTTGCTGGGGAGGTTCGCGCAAGTCAAGTCAAGATTTGACTCCCGAAAACGAGCCATTTCTGGCGCCGTTGTCGGGGAGTCTACGCAAAAGTCAACATACCAAGTACCCATCACAACCCTTATCTCCCGCATTACATTATGTAACACCCCAGATGTAAAACTTCCAAATTTGGCAATGTATCCAGCCTTGTCGTGTTCAATACCATGTGGTTTTCCTCTTTGACGGTTTCATTTTGGGTTTGCTTTGTTTCCCTTTGCTTTGCCTTTTCATTGCTTGTCATATTTCTCTATGCCATCTCATGTTGCATTTGGTCATTCATGTTGTTGCCATGAACATCATGTGCATTACCCCTTGTCACCCTCTCAAACCTTTGAACCATCACCCCCTATCCTTCCCTTTCTTTTCTTTTCTTGCAAGTGCCATATTGCACTACTCCATTAATGTTCTTCTTCTCCCTATAAATCTGGCACCATGCCTACATCCTCTCTGCCAATTTTGAACTCATTTGAATATGTTTTGGTTAGGTTAAAAATTGACTCAAGTTTGAATTTAATTCAAACTTGATTTAATTTTCTTCCTTTAAAAATCCCCAAAGCAATTTATTCAAATGGCCCATAATTACAGGAGCTTGAGGCTATTTTTATTTCTGCCAGATACCTCTCCTACCTCCCTGGACTTTTCCTTTTCTACATCGGTATTTAAATTCACAGATCTAAAGAAAAAGGGAGAAGCCTCCCAAGGCATCCACCTGGGCCTCCCGCAGCCAGCAGCCCACCTAGGCACCGGCCAGCCCAGCCAGAGTAGCCCATCTAGCCTGCTTGCGATAGGAGCGTCGTCTCCCCTGTACGGTAGCTCATCCACAGGAGCCACGTCGGTGTCCGGTCGATTTGACGGCCAGAGAAGCTCCCTAGCCCCCCTATAAACTTGTCCCCCACGTCCTAGGGCTCCTCCTCGACCGCCCCCCTCCTCTACCTGCCTCACCGCCGCCTAGTTTAGCGCCGCATGATACGTCTCCAACGTATCTATAATTTTTGATTGCTCCATGCTATATTATCTACTGTTTTGGGGCATTATTGGGCTTTATTTTCCACTTTTATACTACTATTGGGACTAACCTATTAACCGGAGGCCCAACCCAGATTTGCTGTTTTATGCCTATTTCAGTGTTTCGAAGAAAAGGAATATCAAACGGAGTCGAAACGGAACGAAATCAACTGGAGAAGTTATTTTTGGAACGAAAGCCACTGGATAGACTTGGACTCCACGTCAGGAGATACGGGAGGTGCTCATGAGGGTGGGGGGCGCCCCCCCTAGGGCACGCCCCCTGCCTCGTGGGGCCCCTGTAGCTCCTCCGACGTACCCCCTGCACCCATATATACCTACGTATCGTAAAACTTCCAGAACAGATAATAGATCAGGAGTTCCGCCGCCAGAAGCCTCCGTAGCCACCGAAAGACAATCTAGACCCGTTCCGGCACCCTGCCAGAGGGGGAAATCCTTCTCCGGTGGCCATCATCATCATCCCGGTGCTCTCCATGACGAGGAGGGAGTAGTTCTCCCTCGGGGCTGAGGGTATGTACCAGTAGCTATGTGTTTGATCTCTCTCTCTCTCTCGTGTTCTTGATTTGGCATGATCTTGATGTATCGCGAGCTTTGCTATTATAGTTGGATCTTATGTTTCTCCTCCCCCTCTTCTCTCTTGTAATGAATTGAGTTTTCCCCTTTAAGTAATCTTATCAGATTGAGTCTTTAAAGACTTGAGAACACTTGATGTATGTCTTGCCGTGGATGTCTGTGGTGACAATGGGATATCACTTGATTCACTTGATGTATGTTTTGGTGATCAACTTGAGGGTTCCGCCCATGAACCTATGCATAGGGGTTGGCACACGTTTTCGTCGTGATTCTTCGGTAGAACTTTGGGGCACTCTTTGAGGTCCTTTGTGTTGGTCGAATAGATGAATCTGAGATTGTGTGATGCATATCGTATAATCATACCCACGGATACTTGAGGTGACAATGGAGTATCTAGGTGACATTAGGGTTTTGGTTGATTTGTGTCTTAAGGTGTTATTCTAGTACGAACTCTAGGGCTGTTTATGACACTTATAGGAATAGCCCAATGGATTGATTGGAAAGAATAACTTTGAGGTGATTTCGTACCCTACCATAATCTCTTTGTTCGTTCTCCGCTATTAGTGACTTTGGAGTGACTCTTTGTTGCATGTTGAGGGATAGTTTTATGATCCAATTATGTTAGTATTGTTGAGAGGACTTACAATAGTGAAAGTATGAACCCTAGGCCTTGTTTCCTAGCATTGCAATACCGTTTACGCTCACTTTTATCACTTGCTACCTTGCTGTTTTATTATTTCAGATTACAAATACCTTTATCTACTATCCATATACCACTTGTTTCACCATCTCTTCGCCGAAGTAGTGCACCTATACAATTTACCATTGTATTGGGTATGTTGGGGACACAAGAGACTCTTTGTTATTTGGTTGCATGGTTGCTTGAGAGAGACCATCTTCATCCTACGCCTCGTACGGATTGATAAACCTTAGGTCATCCACTTGACGGAAATTTGCTACTGTCCTACAAACCTCTGCACTTCGAGGCCCAACAACGTCTACAAGAAGAAAGTTGTGTAGTAGACATCACCGCGCGCCGTGCCCTCTCCCTGCCCGCCATGGCCTCGCCGAGCAAGAGCTCAAGCTCGGGGTAGCCGTCCACGTCGTCTCCAACCCGCCTGCTGCCGTGGAGAGGGCCGTCAAGTACCTCTACGTCCCCTGCCTGCATGCACTCGATGCCACGTCCCCTGGATCTACCTCCCCATCGTCCTCTTCCTCCCCTGCTTCACGGATAGCAGCCCCGTCAAGTTCAGAGCTCCCTCGCGTCGTCTCCGGCTCGTCTTCGTTGACCCCATCGTGTCCTAGGGTGAGCTGGGTAAAGCACCTACCTCCCCCTTTCTTTCCATGGCATTTAGGACCCCGCGAGGCTCGGTCGATCCGTGTCTTTGCTGTTCTCCCGGTGCTCTGGCGAGGCCTGTTTATTTTTTTCTTGTAGATGTAGTTGTTGTCGCTGCCGTAGCATGCCCGTGTGCCCACGCTCTGGATCCCCTCTTTCGCGCCCGCGGCTTGCACGCCCCGGTTCGCCGCATCTCCTGCTGCAGCTCTCCCGCATCCACGTCGCTCACTGCCTCATGGCGCCATCGTCGTCGTGCCGCGCCCGAATCGAGCGCGAGCTCAAGCTCGAGCCGCTGCATATGCGCGCCCCGTAGCTACACCGTCTCATGTTCCCGCACGCCTGCCGGAGTCCCTATGCCCCGCTGGTTGCCGCCGTTGCCCGACGACGACGTCACCATCTTCTCTGCGTAGGAGCAAAGGGAAGGCTTGGCCTTCACGTCTATTCAAAGGGTCTAGCCCCCCCCCCCTTCTTGGCACAAGCACGAGCACAGCCGAGCTGGTTACCCAGGCACGCACACACCCGGGAGGTCTCGGGTTCGAACCCCAGGTTCCGTGAATATTTTTGGGGTGTGGGGTTATCCGCGTATCACTGACAATCAGGGCCCACCTGTCTAATCACAAGGGGGCCAAGGCCCACCTGTCATCCTTCCATGGCCCGATGTTTTTCCTTTTCTTTTATTCCAGCGATTACCATTTCTGGAATATGCTAGCTTTCCTTTTCAGGCAAGTCTAGATCTGGACATTCCATATATGGAAATTGCCAATTCTGTCAGATTCCATTTAGGGCAGTTTTCAACTTATTGCACTTGTCATGATTTTTCTACTGCAGCCCCAACATATTATATATGTTTTTGGGGTAGAAAAATCCAATGAATCCAGTGGTGTCATTAGTTTCTGCATTTGAGCAAGTTGACAAACATGTCATTTTACATCATGATGTTGTTTTGTCCTTTTTGTGTGATTTAATGCAAGCATGCTATGAGGTCGCTTTGCACATGGATAGCTTCATTTTCATGTCTACTCCATGCTAGATTTTGTTCCATGCCATGATATGCTATGTAGTGAGTTAATCAAGCTTGTTAACATGCCAACATGAATCTGTTTTTGCCATCTCCTGAAATTTCACTAAGTCTGAATCTGTTTATAAAACTTGCTATGTTTGCATGGGTGTAATCATATTTTCTGTGCCCTTTTGGCTTATGGTCAGTAAGGGACTTTTGTTGTATGCTTTGAGTAGCTTCATGTCATGCCTTGCTTTGCCATGATATTTTCCTGTAGCATATAGTTATCCTGCTCTAAACATTGCTTCCTGATGTTAAATTCCTGACATGATGTTATTTTCACTAAGTCTGAAACCTATTATCTTTTGCTCTTTTGGCATGCTGTTTTAGTCATGCTTTAGTGGTTTATAGATTTAGCTCAGTGTTCATGTTTTGTAGAGCATCTCCTGTACATCACTACCATGCATTTTATTCACATGTTTGGGTGCTGTAGCATATTTATACTTTGCATCCAAGTGGACATGTTGCTGTTTTAAGCAGTTCGCATCATACCTTGTTTTGCTTGCCATTTGCAAACCGTGCATCCGAATCCAGTGATCTTTATATCGATTTCGACCGAAATCAACTCCTATTTCCAGTGGCACTCTGGGTTTCCAAGTTGAGGCCAGGTTCAATCATTCCTTTCCAAATCATGCATATGCATCACGTATCGCATCCCGCATATCATACCATGTTTGCATCATGTTGTTTGAGCATTGCACGTGGTTGATTGTGCTCCCTTTTGCTTGTTGTATTGCTTTGGGTAGAGCCGGGAGACGAGTACGTGATCGAGGAGCCCGTTGAGTACACTTACGAGGATCAAGCCAACTCTGAGAACTTTGCAGGCAAGATGACCATACCCTCGAAATCACTTCTATCTTTGCTTGCTAGATGCTCGCTCTTTTGCTATGCCTATGCTAACATACCTACCACTTGCTTATCATGCCTCCCATATTGCCATGTCAAGCCTCTAACCCACCTTGTCCTAGCAAACCATTGTTTGGCTATGTTACCGCTTTGCTCAGCCCCTCTTACAGCGTTGTTAGTTGCAGGTGAAGATTGGAGTTGTTCCTTGTTGGAACATGTTTATTGTTGGGATATCAGTATTATATCTTGTTTATCTTAATGCACCTATATACTTGGTAAAGGGTGGAAGGCTCGGCCTTATGCCTCGTGTTTTGTTCCACTCTTACCGCCCTAGTTTCCGTCATACCGGTGTTATGTTCCTTGATTTTGCGTTCCTTCCACGGTTGGGTTATAATGGGAACCCCTTGACAGTTCGCCTAGAATAAAACTCCTCCAGCATGGCCCAACATTGGTTTTACCATTCGCCACCTAGCCTCTTTTTCCCTTGGGTTCCGCGGACTCAAGGGTCATCTTTATTTAAACCCCCGGGCCAGTGCTCCTCTGAGTGTTGGTCCAACGTGTCAGCTGCCGGTGGCCACCAGGGGCAACTCTGGGCTGGCCTACCGGAACCTTGGACAATCCGGTGTGCCCTGAGAACGAGATATGTGCAGCTCCTATCGGGATTTGTCGGCACATTCGGGTGGCTTTGCTGGTTTAGTTTTACCATTGTCGAGATGTCTTGTAACCGGGATTCCGAGTCTGATCGGATTGTCTTGGGAGAAGGAATATCCTTCGTTGACCGTGAGAGCTTGTGATGGGCTAAGTTGGGACACCCCTACAGGGATATGATCTTTCGAAATCCGTGCCCGCGGTTATGGGCAGATGGGAATTTGTTAATGTCCGGTTGTAAAAAACTTGACACATTAACTTAACTAAAAAGCATCAACCGCGTGTGTAACCGTGATGGTCTCTTCTCGGCGGAGTCCGGGAAGTGAGCATGGTGTTGGAGTTATGTTTGACGTAGGTTGTTCTAGGATCACTTCTTGATCATAGTTTGTCGCTCGTGCTTTCGCCTTCTCTTCTCGCTCTCTTTTGCGTATGTTAGCCACCAAATATGCGAGTCGCTTGCTGCAGCTCCACCATCATACCTTTGCCTTTCCTATAAGCTTAAATAGTCTTGATCGCGAGGGTGTCACTACTAGGAAAAGGGCTATAGATGGAATTGACATTAATGGCGTACCATACATGTGGTGCGCCATTACTATATACTAATGGCGCACCATGTGTTGGTGCGCCATTAGTGTGCAAATACTAATGGCGCATCACATCCACGGTGTGCCATTAGTAAATTTTTTTAAATTTCATCAAAACTACTAATGGCGCACCATGGGGGTGGTGCGTCATTACTAGTTCAACTAGTAATGGCGCACCACTCCCATGGTGCGCCATTAGTAAAAACTACTAATGGCGCACCATGGGAGTGGTGCCACCCCCATGGTGCGCCATTAGTAACTTGGCCAGCACTTCCACCGAATGCACCCCCCCTGGACCGCCTTTTCAGTTTTAAAAAAATAAACAAATATGATGGAAATGTCAAAAAAATAAAAGAAAATAAGTTTCCCATGTGATATGTGGTCTAGTTGTTGTGAAAATTTACAAATATGAATTTCGACTTTATTTGTGAAATCTCTCGAGAATTTGTAAAATGGGCATAACTTTTGCATACGAACTCGGATGAAAAAGTTTTTTATATGACAAATCATCTACTCGAAAAGTTACATCCGAATTTAGCTGGGAGAACCCCGTTAAACATTTTCAAAATCCTCAAAAACCTAACAGAAAAAAAGATACGGGGCTTTTAAGATCTGGAGAGGCAAAAAAATTCAAAAAAATCAAACTTACTAATGGCGCACCTACCCATGGTGCGCCATTACTATCTTCCCGCCTTTAAAATTCAAAATAAGTCAAAAAATAAAAAAAAGTTACTAATGGCGCACATGCCCATGGTGCGCCATTAGTATCTTCCCGCCTTCAAAATTGAAAATAAAAAAAATAAAAAAAAAGTTAGTAATGACGCACCTGCCCGCGGTGCGCCATTACTATGCCATATATATGGCTGGGCGTGGTCCTCTCCTCCTTCATTTTTCTCCTCCACTCCATCTCCTCCTCTCCTCCACTCCATCTTCCCTTCTCTCCTCCACCATACTACCCTCCTCCTCTTCGGCGACCTCCTCCTCCTCCTCTCCGGCGACCTCCTCCTCCCTCCTCTCCTCCCCTCCCCTCCCCTCACGGTTTCTCCTCCCTCCTCTCCGGTGAGCTCCTCCTCCCTCCTCTCCGGTGAGCTCCTCCTCCCTTCTCTCCTCCCATCCCCTCATGGTTTCTCCTTCCTCCTCTCCGATGCTCCGGTGAACTCCTCTCCGGCGACCTCCTCCTCCTCCTCCCCGGCGAACTCCTCCTCCTCCTCTCCGGAGATGTAGGCGAGCGCCTCTCCGGTGACCTCCTCCTCCTCTCTGGCGAACTCCTCTCCGACAAAAGAACACGACAAAAGAACGTACAAGATCCAAAAACAGGAACAAAATTTGAAATAATATCGTGCCAAAAAATGAGCTAAAAATGGGCAAAAAAATCACGATCCAGATCCAAATTCAAAATTCAAAAATAGCAGTGGCGCACGGTGGGGGTTAGACGGTGCGCCACTACTATTTTCCCGCCTTCAAAATTCAAAAATACTAATGGCGCACTAGTGGCCTATACTAATGGCGCACCAGTGGCCTATACTAATGGCGCACCAGTGGCCTATACTAATGGCGCACTAGTGGTGCGCCATTAGTATACCAAATACTAGTCGCGTGATACTAATGGCGCACCAGTGATGCGCCATTAGTAGGCAAAACTGGTGCGCCATTAGTAGCCCTTTTCCTAGTAGTGTGTGAGATTGCTGAGTCCCCGTGACTCACAGATTACTTCCAAAACCAGATGCAAGGACCGATGATACCGCTCCAGGTGATGCGATTGAGCTTAAGTGGGAGTTCGATGAAGACTCTCGTCGTTACTACGTGTCTTTCCCAGATGATCAGTAGTGGTGCCCAGTTGGGGCGATCGGGGACTACGTTGCATTTGGGGTTTGTCTTATTTTTGGTTCCGTAGTCGGACCTTGAGTGTATTTGGATGAATGTAATGTTATTTATGCATTGTGTGACGTGGCGAGTGTAAGCCAACTATGTTACTCTTATTCCCTTATTGTATTACATGGGTTGTTGTGAAGATTACGTCACTTGCGACATTGCTTTCAATGCGGTTATGCCTCTAAGTCATGCTTCGACATGTGGGAGATATGGCCGCATCGAGGGCGCTACACATTATTTGCCATTTGCCTCTCGTTTTCCCCTCCCCCATTTCACCCTTGCCGTTTTATTCGCCCTCTCTCTCTCTCTCTATTTGCCTCTTTTCGCTTGCCTTTCCCTCGCCATGTCGGAACCAAAAAGAATTGGGGGTTCTCTCCCGAGTTTTAGTACTTTGGACAATCCTTCTATTCTCGCTAAGCTCATAAATAAGGATACTATGGAAAAACCTACCGGAGTTATCGATGAGAATCTTAATAATTTTGATGAGGATGATTCCAGAATTTTTTGTTATTTACTTGATGAATCTTGGAAAGATGCTTGGTATAGACTATTAAGGATCAGGGCTAGCTATGTGCCTCAATAACAAATTGAAGTTTACTTAAAAAACTTTTATATTGCCCTTCCTTCTTCTTTTAAGCATGTCTTAGATTCTATATTTGAAGAAGGTTTTCTTGAAGGGGATGTCGTAGACACTTATGACAAAATGAAAACCATATTTGGGCACCCCATGAATGAGAAAGTTGAATCTACATCTCTTTTGCTCTGTTACCAAAACGAATCTATTAAAGAAATAAAGGCTAGCCTAGATACAAATTTCCGTAACATACTTAATATTTCCTCTACCATTAATAGCCATGTGCTTTATCAAAATAGAAGGATTAATTCTATAGATAGCAAGTTTGCTCTTTTCTTTCCTAAGACCAAAGATGGCAATACCTAGATCTATCCTTGCTTTTTATGCCTAGCTAGGGGCGTTAAACGATAGCGCTTGTTGTGAGGCAACCCAATTTTATTTTTATTCCTTGCTTTTTGCTTGTTTAGTAAAAAATAATTTACCTAGCCTTTGTTTTGGTTGTTTTTTTGTGTTTAATTAGTGTTTGTGCCATGTAGAACCGTTGGGAAGACTTGGGGAAAGTCTTGTTATCTCGCTGTAAAAAACAGAAACTTTAGCGCTCACGAGAACTGCTGCCATTTTTATTTGGAAAGTGATATTTAGTTAATTATTTTTGCAGATGCTTAACAGATAAATTACTCACGTCCAAAAATTTATTTTAGAATTTTTGGGGTTCCAGATATTGCGCTAGTTACAGATTACTACAGACTGTTCTGTTTTTGACAGATTCTGTTTTTCGTGTGTTGTTTGCTTATTTTGATGAATCTGTGGCTAGTAAAATAGTTTATAAACCATAGAGAAGTTGGAATACAGTAGGTTTAACACCAATATAAATAAATAATGAGTTAATTACAGTATCTTGAAGTGGTCTCTTGTTTTCTTTCGCTAACGGAGCTCACGAGATTTTCTTCTTTAAGTTTTGTGTTGTGAAGTTTTCAAGTTTTGGGTAAAGATTTGATGGATTATGGAACAAGGAGTTGCAAGAGCCTAAGCTTGGGGATGCCCATGTCACCCCAAATATAATCTAAGGACACCTAAAAGCCAAAGCTTGGGGATGCCCCGGAAGACATCCCCTCTTTCGTCTACTTCTATCGATAACTTTACTTGGAGCTATATTTTTATTCACCACATGATATGTGTTTTGCTTGGAGCGTCTTGTATGATTTGAGTCTTTGCTTTTTAGTTTACCACAATCATCCTTGCTGTACACACCTTTTGAGAGAGTCATACATGATTTGGAAATTGTTAGAATACTCTATGTGCTTCGCTTATATCATTTGAGTTATATAGTTTTGCTCTAGTACTTCACTTATATTTCTTCGAGCACGATGGTGGAATTGTTTTATAGAAACTATTGATCTCTCATGCTTCACTTAGATTATTTTGAGAGTCTTAAATAGCATGGTAATTTTCTTAAATAATCCTAATATGCTTGGTATTCAAGAATAGTAAAAACTTTCTTATGAGTGTGTTGAATGCTATGAGAAGTTTGATGCTTGATAATTGTTTTGAGATATGAAGAAGGTGATATTAAAGTTGTGCTAGTTGAGTAGTTGTGAATTTGAGAAATACTTGTGTTGAAGTTTGTGATTCTTGTAGCATGCACGCATGGTGAACCATTATGTGATGAAGTCGGAGCATGATTTATTTTTTGATTGTCTTCCTTATGAGTGGCGGTCGGGGACGAGCGATGGTCTTTTCCTACCAATCTATCCCCCTAGGAGCATGCGCGTAATACTTTGCTTTGATAACTTGTAGATTTTTGCAATAAGTACATGAGTTCTTTATGACTAATGTTTAGTCCATGGATTATACGCACTTTTCTTCCTTCCACCATTGCTAGTCTCTCTAATACCGCACACCTTCCGCCGGTATCATACACCCACCATATACCTTCCTCAAAGCAGCCACCATACCCACCTATTATGGCATTTCCATATCCATTCCAAGATATATTATCATGCAACTTCCCACCGTTCCGTTTATTATGACACACTCCATCATTGTCATATTGCCTAGCATGATCATGTAGTTGACATCGTATTTGTGGCAAAGCCACCATTCATAATTCTTTCATACATGTCACTCTTGATTCATTGCATATCCCGGTAAACCGCCGGAGGCATTCATATAGATTCATATTTTGTTCTAAGTATCGAGTTGTAATTGTTGAGTTATAAGAAAATAAAAGTGTGATGATCATCATTATTAGAGCATTGTCCCAGTGAGGAAAGGATGATGGAGACTATGATTCCCCCACAAGTCGGGATGAGACTCCAGACGGAAAAAGGGGAAAGAAAAGAGGCCATAAAAAAGGAGAGAAAAGGCCCAAATAAAATAAAAATAAAAATAATGAGAGAAAAAGAGAGAAGGGACAATGTTACTATCCTTTACCACACTTGTGCTTCAAAGTAGCACCATGATATTCATGATAGAGAGTCTCTCATTTCGTCACTTTCATATACTAGTGGGAATTTTTCATTATAGAACTTGGCTTGTATATTCCAATGATGGGCATCCTCAAAATGCCCTAGGTCTTCATGAGAAAGCAAGTTGGATGCACACCCACTTAGTTTCTTTTGTTGATCTTTCATATACTTATAGCTCTAGTGCATCCGTTGCATGGCAATCCCTACTCACTCACATTGATATCTATTGATGGGCATCTCCATAGCCCGTTGATACGTCTAGTTGATGTGAGACTATCTTCTCCCTTTTTGTTTTCTCCACAACCACCATTCTATTCCATATATAGTGATATATCCATGGCTCATGCTCATGTATTGCGTGAAGATTGAAAAAGTTTGAGAATGTCAAAAGTATGAAACAATTGCTTGGCTTGTCATCGGGGTTGTGCATGATTTAAATAGATTGTGCGGTGAAGCTAGAGCATAGCCAGACTATATGATTTTGTAGGTATAACTTTCTTTGGCCATGTTATTTTGAGAAGACATGATTGCTTTGTTAGTATGCTTGAAGTATTATTATTTTTATGTCAATATTAAACTTTTATCTTGAATCTTTCGGATCTAAATATTCATACCACAATTAAGAAGAATTACATTAAAATTATGCCAAGTAGCACTTCACATCAAAAATTATCCTTTTTATCATTTACCTACTCGAGGATGAGCAGGAATTAAGCTTGGGGATGCTTGATACGTCTGCAACGTATCTATAATTTTTGATTGCTCCATGCTATATTATCTACTGTTTTGGACATTATTAGGCTTTATTATCCACTTATATATTATTTTTGGGACTAACCTATTAACCGGAGGCCTAGCCCAGAATTGCTGTTTTTGCCTATTTTAGGGTTTCGAAGAAAAGGAATATCAAACGGAGTCCAAACGGAATGAACCCTTCGGGAACGTGATTTTTGGAACGAACAAGACCCAGGAGACTTGGACCCTACGTCAAGCAACCAACAGGGAGGCCATGAGGTAGGGGGCGCGCCTACCCCCCTCCCCCCCAGGCGTGCCCTCCACCCTCGTGGGCCCCCTATTGCTCCACGTACATACTCCTTCCTCCTATATATACCTACGTACCCCCAAACGATCAGATACGGAGCCAAAAACCTAATTCCACCGCCGCAACCTTTTGTATCCAAGAGATCCCATCTTGGGGCCTGTTCCAGAGCTCCGCCGGAGGGGGCATCCATCACGGAGGGCTTCTACATCAACAGCATAGCCTCTCCGATGAAGTGTGAGTAGTTTACCTTAGACCTTCGGGTCCATAGTTATTAGCTAGATGGCTTCTTCTCTCTTTTTGGATCTCAATACAATGTTCTCCCCCTCTCTTGTGGAGATCTATTCGATGTAATCTTTTTTTTTGCGGTGTGTTTGTTGAGACTGATGAATTGTGGGTTTATGATCAAGATTATCTATGAACAATATTTGAATCTTCTCTGAATTCTTTTATGTATGATTGGTTATCTTTGCAAGTCTCTTCGAATTATCAGTTTGGTTTGGCCTACTAGATTGATCTTTCTTGCAATGGGAGAAGTGCTTAGCTTTGGGTTCAATCTTGCGGTGTCCTTTCCCAGTGACAGTAGGGGCAGCAAGGCACGTATTGTATTGTTGCCATCGAGGATAACAAGATGAGTTTTTTTTATCATATTGCATGAATTTATCCCTGTACATCATGTCATCTTGCTTAAGGCATTACTCTATTTTCATGAACTTAATACTCTAGATGCATGTTGGATAGCGGTCGATGAGTGGAGTAATAGTAGTAGATGCAGGCAGGAGTCGGTCTACTTGTCTCGGACGTGATGCCTATATACATGATCATACCTTGATATTCTCATAACTATGCTCAATTCTGTCAATTGCTCAACAGTAATTCGTTCACCCACCGAAAATACTTATGCTTTTGAGAGAAGCCACTAGTGAAACCAATGGCCCTGGGGTCTATCTTCATCATATTAATCTTCCAATACTTAGTTATTTACTTTGCTTTTTACTTTGCTTTTATTTTACTTTGCATATTTATCATAAAAATACCAAAAATATTATCTTATCTTATCTATCAGATCTCACTCTCGTAAGTGACCGTGAAGGGATTGACCACCCCTTATCGCGTTGGTTGCGAGGAGTTATTTATTTTGTGCAGGTACGAGGGACTTGTGTGCAGCCTCCTACTGGATTGATACCTTGGTTCTCAAAAACTGAGGGTAATACTTACGCTACTTTGCTGCATCATCCTTTCCTCTTCAAGGAAATCAAACGCAGTGCTCAAGAGGTAGCAGCCGGCCACAGCGAGGCTCACCGGCCGGAGCAGCAGTAGGCAGCGGCAGCGGGTGGAGTACGGCGGCAGCAAGCGCGAGCGTGCACACATGGGAGCACGAGCATGGGCACGAGGGGGCGGCAGCGAGCGTGCGTGGAGGAGAGGGCAGCGAAGGCCGCGGCGAGGCGAGGTGCGAGCGTGGTGGCGCGCGGAGGGAGCAGAGGGCGGCGCGAGCGGCAGAGGGCCGAGCAGCAGCGGGACGGCTGCGGTGGCGCGACGGGAAAGGGGAGGAGGGAAGGGCGGCGGCTCACGGGCGTTGCAGGGGTTCAGGGAGTCTGCGAGGCACGAGGTAGCGACGCGAGGAGGGGACGAGCGACGAGGTCGGGGTCGGCAGGCCAGCTCCGGCGAGGAGGCGAGCAAGGCGGGCCCCGTGCGGCGTCGACGGGCGGTACAGGGCGACGACGAGGTCTGGCGGCATCGGATCGTCAAGCCCCAATCCAGTTCTGGATCGGGGGGAGGAGGATAGCGACGTGGGGTGAGTGGGTGCGGTTAGGGTTTGCGGGAGTGGACCGGGGGGTATAGGGGTTAGGTGGGCCGGCTGGGCCGGTTGGTCCAGTGGGGGGTTCCTTTTTCTTTTTTATTTTATTTTCTGTTTTGCCTTTTTGTTTTTATTTATATTTCCTATTTTTGTTTTATTTATTTTAGAGCATTTTAGCATTTTCTAAAAATGTGTTTTCTTCACTATAATTACCTGTGCAATATTTGGCACAAACCGAACATTTTTGTTTTAATGTTTGAAAACTTTGGTTGTTTGCCATTAATTCAAATTTGATTTTGAAACCTTTTGGACTAACACATGATTAGCATCAGTAACAGAGGTGACGTGGCATATTTAGTAGAGTTTTACTGTAGCTTAATTATCCGGGCATCAGAATTCTCCTCCACTACAAGAAATCTCATCCCGAGATTTAAGAGGGGGAGTAAGGGGGAAGGTCTGGTTATGAAATTATAACGAATCTTCTCGGTCTTGGTTGCTCTTCCCGAAGAGGTCAATCCATTACGTTGATGTCTTCATTTCTCTTCTTTAGGTGATCATGATGAAGTTGGCATCCTTTCTTCGGGAACTCCATCGTACTTACAAAAGAATAAAGGGTGGGTATTCTTGAAGAACGGACCTTTGGAAGGTTGACTATCTGGTCGATAAAATCGGGGAAGGTGGCGGAAAGTAACTCTTGAATTGAAACTTAAGAAAATATTGAGAGCAAGGTAAGGTGGTATCACGGGAAGTTCCAAGCAGGTAGGAAATCATTCATTGACTGAAACAAAGTGTGAAAGGGGTCCAGAGCAACGAGAATATGTATTGCATCTGATACAAGAATATATCATCTATAGGACGGTGACTCATGAATTACATACGAAGTTAAGTGCAAAGGATACTTCACAATCAAGGATGTACAATAGGGTTAGGTTTCGATCCTGTGGAACTGTGGGTTATAGGCCCACCATGTGGGTTAAAAGTACGAGGAGCGGTGACATCTTGCATGGTCATGATAGCAAAGCAGGTCAGAGGGTAGCCTATCGATTATGTCGGCAACAACGTCGATACCAAGGGCGAGGGACGAAGAGAACCATTTTCCTGCTCGTTGAACGAGGCAGACCAATAGGCAAAGTTCTCGTCCATCGGTGGCTACCGGAATGTCATCAACAATAGTAACAGGGTCTTGCTGACAGAATTGCACACCGAGGTGTTTACTTAAGCAGGAGAATATTACTGCTTAGATCATATAGATCACAAGAAACATTAAACCAACCAATGGAAAGGAAAATATGATTATCAGATTAAACAGAACAATGGAAATGAAAATGTGTTTAAACACATATTTCAAGGGTATATCCTTCCCAAGGACAAGCGGAGCATGACATCCATGACATGATATAATGTAGAAAACTCTTTAGGTAGGGGAGAGAAATTTCATGACATTACCCATACAATGGTGTTTGGATAATTGAGCAGGAAACATTTAGCATTGGCTTCAAATGCTCTTGTTGAAAATCGGGGTACCATAGACATGCTTCAAAATAGCATTGACATGGTCATCGGGTGAAGACCAGACTTTGGAAACACAAAGGATCCATCAGGAATAAATTGTAGAATAAGTCTTACAATTTCCTCATGGAAGAATAGATAACCTTGCTGAAAAGGAATCTATAACAATAGGGCCTCCAGCCAAGTGTGCTAGGTATGACATCACCTTATTGGATCATAAAAGACTAGGGTTGTAACTCTTGGTAATATGTTCCAACCATCTTACCTGACCGAGATTCAGATCTGATTGGTGTCAGGATACCCGAGACTCGGGATGCCTAAGAAGGAAAAGGGTGCAACTCAAATTGACGAAATGGCATTGTAAGATTCTCGGGAAATGAACTATGGAAGCTAGTTCCGAAACAAAAGTTCATCATTAAACCAAGGAGAGAATGAGGTGGTGGCTGATAAACTCAGTGACAATTCATCAAGATTTCCAAAAGATGGATTTCCAGCATTATGTAAACAAGGAGATAACATTTGTCATATCAAATGTTATAATGATGTTTGCTTGAGGAAAAACATACACAATTAAACATTGGTTGAAAGGAGCGCCCAAAGTATGGGCTTAGGTAGCATGATCAATGTTAGAATGGTGATTTGATAACCAATGGTCTAAGAATGAAATATCGACCATTAACTTCAAAGTAATAGGGTTGCTAGAAGTTTTGTAGTCACACATCATAGTTCAATTGTCGGTTTTCTGGTTAGAAACAACACGGGGACCAAGGAATGAATGGATATGGCTGGAAGTATCACCATATCAAGAATTCTTAAGAGGTGGTGAAATTCTCACAACATTCTTCACATAGAAGATGGTAATACACCAAGGTAGAACATAACCTAAGTTGGATAGCAGTGAACTCAAGGTATAACACCAAACACAAACAAGTTTGTGTTCAACGAAAGGCAATAAGGTGGTCGATGATAACACAAATCATCGAGGGCAAGGATGGTATTTCTCATCATGAATTCAATTGATATCCTAGAAGAGCTCAGAATGTTGATGATGATCATGACACATTTGTCGAGTGATTTCATGAAGATGTAACCGATCGGCGATGACATCAAGTCAAACGAATTATGAAGCGAAAGGTTATTGGAACCACGGGTAGGACACAAACTTGGAATCAAGCTTGCTGTTCGAGGTGAAACGATAAGACAAGGAAGATCGACGTAAGCTTAGCTCATCGCCGAAAGTAGTGTTTCGGGAATAAGGACCAGGTAGCATAGTTAAAATCAGCACGATACTAATATAGCCGATCAGGCTAGAAATGACGTGATCGAGTACAAACTCCGAAGTAAAGAAGATTACTAATAGTTGCCTAATCGCTATGCGGACTCGATTGAGTTATCGGTGTCCTTTAGTGTTTAATGACTCAGAGCCCGTGAAAGAAAAATTGGAATTAGTGAGAATGTAGTACTTGATGGAGAACTCATAAGAAGTTATGCAGTTCCGTGATAATCTCGAGATACTAGGGTGTAATACTCGACAAAAGATCAAAGTAAAGGTTGGACAAGTGTATTGATCCACAGAAGACAAGCGCTTAAGCTTGCCCAGAAATGGGATCAAAGAAGAACATATGGTTGGAACCATGATTGCAAAGGATCAATTCACCGATACCAAAAGGATATTATATCAAAGAAATAGTTATTATTCAAGAAGCTCCCATGATAGGATCTACATCATGTCCATGGGCATAAACACAAAGGTTCAAGGTCGACTCCCACTTCCTCAATGCATAAACTTCCATTCACCTCTCGTATTTAGAAAATGACATTAGTTGTTGAAAGTTTTACTTGGTCCAATCCAAGATAAGTATAACCCGTGAAATCTTTCGGGTTCACACAGATTAGGGAAGGCATTGGTTCAACCCATCGGGGCATCGAGGACCATATACCACAAACTCCAGAGTAAATAATACAAGCTTGAAAGTAGAGTATGGTTATCAAAGCAGAGGATACAAATTACCAAAGGCATTATATACCCATGGAAAGGCTCACAAGGTTATTGAATATGAAGGACACTGTCAGATACTAATCCAACAAGGGGTCTTTTGGTCTACAACGGAGCTAATGTGAGTATCGGTACTCTATCAGAGGAAGAAGGAATGAAAGGGCATCAGATTATTGAAACAACTAACTAATTCAAAGCTCAAATGCAAAGGAATTATCATTTCCAAATCAAGGAATCAGAACCCATCGGTCTGATTAAGAATGGATAAGTTGAATAGACTTAGGGGTTCAATCAACGACAATTTGATTGGTCGATAACCAGCTCATGTTCAAAATTACATCTGAGCCGGAAAGATAATTTAAAAGGATCAACCGATGATTGCGTGCATTCACACTCATGTTGAATCAATAGGATCAAAATGACGGTGTCAAAGGATACTAATGAATATTGCCAGACATATGGGAAGCATCCATAATGCAAACAGACAAGTATTTGCAGAGCAATAAGCTGCTAAGGATTTTCGGAGGATCGAAGAATATATCGAAGAATTTTCTGAAACACCTGAACAACTGGGGATGAGATGATACTCGGTAAGTGCAAGGAATTATTCGTAGGGGTATTCATGTGGCAAAGAACTGCAAGGCAGTAGGCACAAAGTATTCTAAGAACAATAGAGATAAGTTTGAGGTAACTTATAATAACAAGATTGATGGGGAATGATTGTATGATTGGCAAGTGTACGTGGTTATCCATAGAGGTTTATCGATGGATGGGAATTGCAAAAGCGATGGCACAAAGTCTTGAGAGAACATCATAGAGTATCCTCAGAATCTTCTAGTGCAGCAGACGATCATCGTAATAAGGTGCTCTCCGGTGAAAGTGATCACGAGATCCTAATGTTAGATTCTTGCAAAATCATTAAACCCGAATAGAAGAGAGATCAGAGTACCAGAGTATAGACGAGGCATAAAAGATCCTACTACCACCCAATGGTGACGTGGGTCTATAGGATCGAAAGTATGTCTAGAGGGGGGTGATTAGACTACTTGACCAAATAAAAATCTAGCCTTTTCCCAATTTTAAGTCTTGGCAGATTTTAGCAACTTAGCACAATTCAAGTAATCAACCTACACATGCAATTCTAAGAGTATAGCAGCGGAATGTAAAACAACTGCATATGAAGGTAAAGGGAGGAGTTTGGAGGGAGCAAACGCAATGTAGACATGGAGATTTTTGGCGTGGTTCCGATAGGTGGTGCTATCGTACATCCACGTTGATGGAGACTTCAACCCACGAAGGGTAACGGTTGCGCGAGTCCACTAAGGGCTCCACCCATGAAGGGTCCACGAAGAAGCAACCTTGTCTATCCCACCATGTCCATCGCCCATGAAGGACTTGCCTCACTAGGGCAGATCTTCATGAAGTAGGCGATCTCCTTGCCCGTACAAACTCGTTGGTTCAACTCCACAATCTTGACGGAGGCTCCCAAGTGACACCTAACCAATCTAGGAGACACCACTCTCCAAAAGGTAATAGATGGTGTGTTGATGATGAACTCGTTGATCTTGTGCTTCAAATGATAGTCTCCCGACACTCAACTCTCTCTCATAGAATTGGATTTGGTAGAAAGATGATTTGAGTGGAAAGCAACTTGGGGACTGCTAGAGATCAAGATTTATGTGCTTGGAATGGAATATCTTGACCTCAACACAAGTGTAGGTGGTTCTCTCTCAAAAAATGTATTTTGGAAGTGTAGGCATGTTCTGATGGCTCTCTCCTCGAATGAAGAGTGGGTGGAGGGGTATATATAGCCTCCACACAAAATCTAACCGTTACACAGAAATCACCAAACTCGGTGGGACCGAATAATAAAACTCGGTCAGACCGATTTAGTTCAAAATGTGAACGTTAGGATTTTCGGTGGGACCGGCATGTCAACTCGGTGGGACCGATTTCATTGGGGTTAGGGCATAATGTAATCTCAGTGAGACTGATTATACAAACTCGATGGGACCAATTTTGGTAATAGACAAACAGAGAGTTGGTCAGGCAGACTCGGTGGGACCGATTCACTCATCTCGGTTAGACCGAAACGTTACGAAGGGGAAACAGAGAGTTTGCATTGCAATCTCGATGGGACCAATCACTCATCTCGGTTGGACCGAAATGTTATGAAGGGAAACAGAGAGGTTGCAATCCCATCTCAGCGAGACCGAGATCCCTATCGGTGAGACCGAAGTGACTAGGGTTTGTGGCAGTGGCTATGTCAAGTGAACTCGATGGCACCAGATAGATGATTTTGGTGGGGCTGAGTTGGACTTTTGGTTTGGGACATATGTGGATACGATAAAGTAGTTGAGGGTTTTTGGAGCATATCACTAAGCATTTTGAGCAAGTAACTCATTAAGAAACACGTCACCCCCTTTTAATAGTATTGGCTTTTCCTATGGACTCAATGTTATCTTGCATCACTAAAAGTAAAATGTAGAGACTTGTGCTTTGAGCTTGAGCCAATCATTTGTCCTTAGCATTTTGAGGGGTCCACTTTCTCATCCATGCCATGCCAATCATTGAGCTTTCCTGAAATATTTATCTTAAAATAGCATTAGCTCAATGAGCTATATGTTGTTAGGAATTACCAAAACCACCCAGGGATAGTTGCACTTTCAATCTCCCCCTTTTTGGTAATTGATGAAAACATATAGATCAAAGCTTCGACAAATGATCATAAGATTGAAAAACATCGTCGCTTTGAGAAGTATGTGATAAGCAAGAGCTCCCCCTAAATTTGTGCATTATTTAAGATTTGCTTTTGAATGCAAATGCACAATCTATTAGGATCATGGGTTACTCTTCCATGTCACATACATCTTGGTGGAGCGCTCAAAATGATAGAAATTAAAAGCATGCACTCATCATCAAGCAAGTGAATGATCATATATGAGATATAAAAGATAGTAGCATCCAACCAAGCATTAAGGTAGCAAATGATCAACCACATGATCAAATAGGTATCTCACACAAAGACATAAAGTATCTCACATAGTAAAAAAGTTCAACCAAAGGCAAAGAAGCAAAACACTCTCTTGAAGCCAATGATCTACACATATTTCTCCCCCTTTGGCAACAAGTTACCAAAAAGTTCAAATATGCATAGTGCTATGCGTCTCTTGGGCTTGGTCTTTGGGAGGTGGTGTAGATAGAACTCCAAGGACGAAGGCATCTGTCAATGTAGTTGGAGCTGGTGGACTGTGTGCTGGAGGTGGCACTAGAGCTATAGCTGTTGGTGCTGATGTTGTAGCTCTAGAATCTGTCACTAGTACTATAGCAGACCTCTGACTCCTTGGCTCGCCGAAATCCATCAGAAGTTGCCTTCCCTCTCGTCTCTTCCGCTTTCTCCTGAAGCTGCTCAACTATAGTCTAAATCTCTGTTACCTTCAGATCAAGATCATAATTTTTTTTCTCAACAATCCTCTCTAGACTCTCCTGATTTTGAGTCGGGGTGGCCAAGCCCTTCTCAATCCTAAGTGTAGCTTGAATTAGATAGCCTAATTGATCTTGATTGCTCTTCAGGAAAACTTGAGATGCCTCTTCAACACTTGGCATCTAGGCAGCTTTCTCAACCTTTGCTTTGGCTCTCTTCTCCTGTGCTTGAACTGATGATGGTTCCTCCTCATTCATCACAACAGTGTTGTCGTCAAATTCAGGATATAAGGGTAGATGATCCTTGTCCCGCAAATAAGTTCATGTGCCCATCTTGGAGTTGATGAGCTCCTAAATGTGTGGAGCATACCCACAGCTTCTCTTTTGGTCAGCAGCAGTCCTCTTGATTGTTTCTACAATCAAACTCATGACCTAGAACTTCTAAGGGACATCAAAGATTTGAAGCATGTTGATGGAGTGTCCTATGATCATCTTGTAATCTCCTGACTTGGGTAGCAATGTGTGCCTTAAGATCCAGTTGATAGTAGGCAGACCATACAACAAGAAGTGTACTGATCCAAGCTTGTGAGTCTCCAAAGCTTTATCTAGGATCTCCTTGTACATGTTAGCCATGGAGTTGTGATCCTTCTTTTTCTTGGCATACACATCCAAGTCATCCTCATGTTCCTATGGGGCATTGATTAGCTTGGCCCATTCTTCAATAGTGGATTGGTACCTAGTACCTTCAGACATCCAAACTATCCTCCCATATGGATAGAAATGAGCAGTGGAGTAAAACCGCATGATCAGCTCATCATTCCATTATGTGAGCTTTTGTCCAACAAACTCATCTACTCCACATGCTTTGAAGCTGTCATATACTCCTAGGAAGTGATCTTCATTCTCCTTGATGTATTCCCAATCCACCCATTTCATGTCACATACAATGGGCTTCTTGTCAAGCAAAATAGTCTCATAGAAGTCTTGTTGTTCTTTTGTGTGGAACCTGTAGTCAACTACTGTCCTTCTCCTTACATCATAAGGATCAGACTGTCTCCACAATCTCAGTCCAGCATCCTTTCTGATACGCATGTCTTCAGCTACTGGATGAGCATCATTATGGTCAGGAATTGTGGGCTTCAACTTCCTCAAAACAAGTGAATCATCTTCCTCTTCTTCAGCTTGAGGCACTGGGGCCTTGTTCTTTTCCTCGGCAGGTATACTCCTGGTGCTCCTCTTGGGTTTAGAAGGCTTCTGAGCAGCAGCCTTGGGAGCAGATTTGGGCTTAGATGGACCAACCCCTGACTTAATTGCATCTCCCATAAGCTTCTGAGCTTAGGGAGCCGGTGCAGCATCCTCTTCCTCATCTTCTGGATCTCTCATAATGGAGGATCTGCCAAGCACTCTAGCAGTGGTCTTCTTGACCCTTTCCTTCCTCTTCTTTCCTTCTCCAATAGCCTCTCTAGCTTGGAGGTTTCAGCAGTTGAGGCTCTAACCTTTAAGGTTGCACCCTATTGGCAGGGGCCTTCTTGTGCAAGCCAGTCTTAGTTGTTGGAGCTGTGCCATATTCCTTCTTCAGCACCTTCTTCTTGGAGCTTACTTCCTCCTCAACAGCCACATAGTCCTCGTCTTCAGAATCTAAGGTTTTCTTCTTCCTTGACCTGGTGGCTGCTTTGGGCAAGTTACTTGGTGTGCTCCTGCTGCCATCATTAGAACTGCTTTTGGGGACTAGTGCCCTTACTCAATTGCACGTGTTCTTCAAACCTGTTCTGACCGTCACTTTGATCAAACATCTCTACAAACTTACTGATGGCAGACCCTGCGAATAGATATAGATAAGGTAGAGTGGATGAGCATCACAAAAGTGCAGAGTTTTTGCAAAACAGATGACTTAAAAACTTAGTTTTAGTTCTCCACAAAAAGCATTTCGGAGCTACCGATTTGTAAACTCGGTGATACCGAAGCAGCGTTTGGAACCTAAACTAGTGAACTCGGTCAGACCGAGTCATAGTTCGATGGCACCGAGACTGCTAGGGTTTCACAAAGAATCGAACTCGGTCACACCGATTTGCAGTTTTTGGTTAGACCAAAAGTGCAAGTGCAATGGCCTAAGCCAACTCGGTGAGACCGATTTCTGCTATTCGGTTGGTCCGAGATGAGTTCGGCCGACCTAACCTAGATCTTCAAATCAAACCTAAACTAAAGGATGTTTTCAATGGATAGAGTGTTTGCATACGTAGTGATGATCATGGCAGAGCAATGTGCTACGAATCAGAGTTAAAAGAATAGCACAAAGGATCGAACTTGTACCCTAGTTCGGTTGAGTTTGCTAAGGCGGCAACGGAGGGGTAGAATTCCATTGATGGCAATGGAAACTAGCGGCGGGAGGTCGTTGGCGGCGAGAAGACGATCCGGAGACCTGAGGCGGCAGAGCAGGATACGCGCGGGCTGAGAGGTTTCGAAGAAATTTCCAAAATCTCACATGTGGGTTTATATATCCTGACCCAGTCGGTGTGACCGAGTGGAACAACTCGGTGGCACCGAGATGCAGAATCACAAGTGGTTACTGCGACTCGGTATGACCGAAAAGTTCAAATCGGTTGCACCGAGATTGAAAACCTAGATCAACTTAGTGATCTCGGTGTGACCGAAATGGATGACTCGGTCATACCGTAATACACAAAGAGGTTTTGGAAGTTTAAGTCTATGAAGAATCGGGGACTCCAAGTGCTCCTCACATAGAGTGGTTCAAATATGACTTGATCAAACTTTGTGATGTAGCATGAATACAATTTGAGACGAGAAAAGCATAAATAGCTAGAGGGAGTTCTTAGGAATTCTTGTCCATCCATTTGGCAAAACAGAAAAACCCAAAAAATAAAAGCAACAAATGGATGTCCTAGAATGAGTAAAATATGCATCCAACATGCTCACACAATAAAATGACAAATGAAATATGTGACAAAGCATGCACAATCACTCTAGCATCTATCAAGCAATTTGGCGATGACTAGGTCATATATATATATATATATATATATATATATATATATATATATATATATATATATATATATGAGTATATTGACTTAGGAGTCAAATGAGAACATTTGATCATAGGTCATACTCATCGTTTAAGCACAAGTGGGGTTGCCAGTTTTACATAAAGCATTGTTGTGCTCACATCATTAGAGTCGCTTTAGCTCAATTGATTAGAGTAAAGCTCCCTCTAGATGTGATATCCCCCCTAAGAGGGATGAACTAACCTTGGGTTTTGTGGATGATGACTTCATGTAGGTGTTGAAGATGTAGATGCTCAATGTTGATGTAGATCATTCGGAGCAATCATTTGGAGTGAGTTGCACTTTCAATACCTACACGGGTTAGTCCCACAAGGAACAAACAAGGATCCATAGACATAGAGTGATATTCACATGAGATGAATTCCATGAATCCATTAGGTTACCTTGTCCCTTGTCTTACCAACAAGAGGGTTTGTGACTCATTGAACTAGTGCAAGATATGGAAGTTGTTTGCACTTGTCCTTGCCAAGATGATAAGAGTGAAGTATGTTGGCGGAGTCACCCTCAAGAACTCTCTAGTTCTTCTTCTGAGGGATCCACACCATCTTTATGGGAATCCTTGGAGTTGTAGTCGTACTTGATGAAGTGGAACTTGATGTAGTCTTGGGAACCCACTTGACCAAGGCCTTAGGTGCTGCTTCAAATGCATAAATCTCCTCTTGAAGCTTGTCCTTGCCTTTTAGCTTGTGGTCTTCTCGTGGAAGATCATGTAACATCCCAAATTTTCCATTTGGAATGTTAGACATTAGGTCATCATTGCATATCATATTTTTATTGCATTTTGGTTTGATCCTAGAGATTCTACGCAACTCAAGGACCCACAGGGAATTTTGTTATTTTCATATATGAGTTTTTCTCGAATTTTGAAAATAGGATCGTTTGATTTTAATTATTTTCTCTTGAATATTTCTTTTATAAAAATAAAAGAGAGAGGATAAAATGACTTCCTCAAAATAAAGAAATGTTGGAGATTTAATGTTAAAATCAAATAAGAGTTTTATTCGGATTTTTATCGCTATTTTATTTGAATTAGGAAAAATATGCGTTTTCCAAAGTTGCATAAGAGGCCCAAATAAATATTCACCTTGTCCGGTATATTTTTAGAGGACAGGGAAAATTTATTTCAGGATTTTTGGTGTCCGTTTAGTATATCTTTTATTCGTTTTTTTGCGTGGAATATTTTAAAAAAAGAGGAAACCGACTTTGCGCCATACCCGCCCGGGACACCGCCCGGGGGGGGGGGGGGCTTTATAAGCCGCCAAGGCCGCAGCCCCGCAACCAACCAGCCCGCCCCGCCGAAACCCTAGCCGCGCCAGCCCGCCGCCATCGCCGACGTCGCCCGCTGCCACCGCGCCGCCCCGCCGCCCCGCCGCCGACCCGCCGAAGCCGCGCCGCCACCTCGCCGCCGCCGCCGGAGTTCGCCGGAGCGGCCGGAATTCGCCGCCGCCGCCGCCAGTTTCCTTTGACCGGTTCGGTTTTTCGGTAAAAACCTAGATGCGTTTTTATTAGATCGGTTTTATTTTATTTTTTCGGTTTAGTTATATAGCGGACTTTCGTCCATACGTTCATTTTAACGAACGGTTTTCGCCCGTTAGCCGCAGATAGCGAACGTTCGTTCGTTAGTCTGTTCGTCAGTTTTCTTTTTCTCGGATTTTTTCACGATTATTTTCGATCGTGATTTCTGATCCGATTTTCGTTTTAGTTT
Source organism: Triticum aestivum (assembly GCF_018294505.1). NCBI lineage: Eukaryota > Viridiplantae > Streptophyta > Magnoliopsida > Poales > Poaceae > Triticum > Triticum aestivum. Next base: position 554,533,242 of record NC_057800.1, on the reverse strand, counting down.
AACTTTTTGCTCGTTTATCGGAATCAGGCGATTCAAGCGCCTAGAGTTTCGTCTCGAAGCCCTCTTTATGTTTAATCAACTTAAACAAGTTTTTCCTACTGTAAAATTTCACTTTAGTCCAGATTAGTAATCGAAACTTGTTTCTTTCGCAGTTTGAGTTTCGTTGTTTCGTTTGATTTGATTCTTTTTGCAAACCAGAGTTCTTAAGTTGAACTTTCTGGTTAGATCTTCTTATTTGAGTTTTACTCGTGCATCTTTGCTTGACTACTTATTGTATGCTTGTTTGATTGCGATAGAGTACCCGGAGTGCGAAGCGTGCTACTACGAGTCTCTAGGTTTCACGGATCATCAGCAAGGCAAGTAACACTTTGATCATACCCCTTTACTACCCAGTTTTATTGCATTAGATCAATCCTCAAACAATTGCATGGTTAGGATCTGATTAAATTGTGGGTTTGGGAAGTAGATGAGGTAGTACCTATTCACCTGTTTATTATCAAACCTTGGGAGTTACTTCTACGTTGCTTATATTGCTATGCTATGCTCGTAGACGTGGTTTGGGTTTGAGTGTATTCATGACAGATGTGAGTATTGTTAATTAATGGTTAACTTAAGGTGGCAACTTTAATACACATCTGGGTGGATTGAGGCACCTGGGGAACCCAGTGTTGCCTGTATTTTTTTGGAAATCCCGGGGTACCGTGTGATTCTCCTATGGACTGCCACCCAGGCTCAAAGGGATCATAAGATTATTCATGCTAGAAACTTCCGTGTGCAGCCACATGCCATTATGGGCTCTGGCATAGTTGAGTAAGTTGTGGGAAACCTTTCCATGATGGGCTAGCAGATGTAGGGGATTGTAGGTGTACAGGCCTATCTATCGGTTAAGGGGACCTCTTCGGAAAGACTGTGTCTCGGTCATCCGTTTCTCAAACATTATGTAGTGCGAGAAATCCAACGGAGGAGATCGAGTCTTGTGGGGAAAAGTGCACAAACCTCTGCAGAGTGTACAAACTAATCATGGTTAGCCGTGTCCCCGGTTATGGACATCTTGAGTATCTAGTTCTTGGATTATCATGTGGATCTCATCACTCTTAATATAATTTGATTGGGTTTAATGATGATGCTTAATTGGGATTGAGTTGGGTGAACCTTCTCAACGTTTAACAACCACCATGATAGTTAAATAAAATTTATTCCTTTGTTGTAGGGAAAAATTGGCTTTCCGCAAAACATATTAACCATACAGCCTCCACCAGCCATATATGCATGTAGTGATAGCATTATTCTGTTCATTACTCTCTTGTGTTACATTGCCAGCATATTCCATGTGCTGACCCGTTTCGGGCTGTAACGTATCATGTTGCAGACTTTTCAGACGATGAGTAAGGAGCCTTAGGCCGTGGTCTTTCACTCAGTGATGCCGTTGGAGTTGATGGAGTCACTTTATCTTCCAAGCCTTCCGCTTTATCGTATTAGATGGCCTTAAGCCATATTTATTGTAATAAGTTCTCTTTGGAGACATTTGATGTAATAAGTGTGTGATTGCTACTCTATTACAAATCCTCAAGTACTGTGCGTGTCAGCATTACCGATCCAGGGATGACACTGATGCACAGAGATCAGACTGTTTGAGGTCTGGTCGCTACAAGATGGTATCAGAGCACACGCTGACTGTAGGACACGACCACTAAGCTAAAGCCCTAGATCACTACTCTCTTCTCATTTCTGACTCCTATCCATTTTCTACTCTTTAGGATGGCGGACGCAACAAGTTTGCACAACCAGATGAAGACACACCTTTTGGACGCCACTTGAAGGAAGTCACTAGGTACCTGAACATTGGAATACCAAGCTTCACCAGGACTTACAACGCCACTTTACCAGAAGAGGAGCGCTGGATGATTCAAGTTCAAGTTCCAGGAAGGACATTCACGCTAGTCACTGAGCCCATACAGTTTTCCTTTGATGCACCAACCTGGAGTCTAGGAAAGAGTATGGCAGCCCACATCACCATGGGACACATTGGAGAAGTTTACCACAAGGATCTCAAGGATACTATCTACCAGATTTGTGGGCGCCGATATGAACAATGGGACGTGATTAGCACCAGGAAGGATAGATCCATTGCAGCTTTCATCTAGGAGTTAAACCAGCACATTCGTCACCAGGAGAACCAGATGTGCACAGGCATGATAGATCTGAAGAAGGCGATGACCAGGATCACGGAGCTGGAGGAAGAACTCAAGTCTACATGCGATGGATACGAGGAGGAAATGATGATATTAGTGGAGATGAATGATGATCCTACAAGGAAGCTAGGAGTATTCATGGGAGACCCCACGCTAGGAGGAGAAGACGATGATTCTACTTGCCCAGAGAACTACATCATCATCGACACCACCGACTCGGACCCTGACGATAGTGATGATGACTATGTTGATGAAGCTGGAGAGGATATTATGGAGTCCTCCACCGTTCAATTTTTCTATCGAACACCATATCAATAGTACTATTCCACCATGTATATAGTATAGTTCGAGCACTTTTGTAACAATAGTTCTAGACCGATTGTATGCCCTTGCTTGATTGATTGAGTGATATGATTGTGTTTGTCTCATGTGCATATGGGTAGTGTTTTCTCACTAGACCTCATTCTATTCTATTCTCTTCCCTCTAAACCCTTAGATGCCTCCGAGACGTGACCCCGGATTTACCTTTCCACCGGAGTTCACTCAGTTGATCCAGCAGCAGAATACCTTGATGCAGTTGTTAGTTCAGAACCATGGCAACAACAACAGCAACCCACCTCTACCCGCAGTTGACAACTTAGCCCGTTTTCTGACGTTGCAGTCATCGGTGTTTTCTAGTAGCACCGAGCCGATGGTGGCAGATGATTGGCTCCATAGGATTGGAAGGGAGTTAACCACTGCAGGATGCACAGATGCCGAGAAGGTGCATTTTGCCATGCACTAATTGGATGGACCAGCAGCCTCATGGTGGGAGAAATATACTGTCACCTATCCTATAACCAATGTTACATGGGACAAGTTCCAGTAGGCTTTTCGCACTGCCCATGTATCAACAGGAGCTATGGCCATGAAGAAGCATGAGTTCCGTAACTTACGCCAAGGAGGACGCACAGTTGTCCAGTATGTTGATGATTTTAGCAAGCTAGCATGTTATGCCCCAGATGACGTTGCTACGGATGCAGCTAACAGGAGAAGTTTCTGGAAGGACTGAATGATGAGCTGAGCATGCAGTTGATGGTAGCAACCTTTAATAACTACCAATAGTTGGTAGATAGAGCTCTCATGCTTGAAGGGAAACAGCAGCAGATTGACAACCGCAAGAGGAAGTATGGACAAGGGAAGTATAATTCCGGAGCTCAGCAGAGATCTCGTTTCATCCCGAACTCGGGAGGACCCCTACAGCATCACCATGGAGGTCACAATCACACTGGAGGAAGTTCGCACAACCATAGTGGCTCCAAGAACGGAAATGGTAACGAGGAAGCAACGGACAGAACCGTTCCAACCCAGCAACCCCCGCCAAGAAAGATCTAAGCCACGTTACTTGCTACAAGTGCCAGAAGACCGGACATTACGCCAATGAATGTCCTGAAGCTAAGAAGGGAAACGGCGATGGAAGTTCTGGGAAGAATCCCAACCCTTTCAATAGGGGACAAGTGAACCACGTTAACGTGGAGGAGATTGAAGCCCAGCCAGATGCAGTAATAGGTAAGTTTTTGGTTAAGTCATTTACTGCAGTCGTTCTTTTTGATACTGGTGCATCGCATTCATACATATCAAGGGGATTTGTGGATAAGTATAAGCTGCCCACCAAAGTTCTTAGTACACCTATGTTAGTGAGCTCGCCAGGAGCAGAGTATATGGCAAGCCAAGGATGTTTTCAGATGCCATTGACCATAGGTAGGCATGTTTTCCCCTCAGATCTGATAATTTTGGAGTCGCAAGGTTTGGATGTGATTCTGGGTATGGATTGGCTATCGATGTATGGAGGAAACATCGATTGCGCCAGTAAGTCGATTTTGCTCACCACCCCAGAAGGAAGAAGGATCAAGTATGTATCCCGGCATGTGCCGATTAGGACTCAAGTAAATTCCTTATCAGGAGTTGTACAGGAGGAAGTACCAGTGGTGAGGAATTTCCCGGATGTATTTCCAGAAGAGTTGCCAGGCATGCCACCGGATAGAGACATCGAGTTTTTGATTGAGCTTTTGCCAGGTACAGGGCCAATATCTAAGAGACCGTACATGATGCTCACATAGGATTTAGAGGAAATTAAGAAGCAGATTAAGGATTTACTGGGTAAAGGATATATTCGCCCAAGCTCGTCACCTTGGGGATCACCAGTACTTCTAGTGGAGAAGAAGGATGGATCGTTGAGGATGGTTGTTGATTATCGAGGATTGAATGAGGTGACGATCAAGAACAAGTACCCACTACCAATGATCAATGATTTGTTTGATCAGCTGCAAGGAGCTAAGGTGTTTCCCAAGATCGATCTGCAATCAGGGTACCATCAGCTGAAGATTCGAGAGCAGGACATACCTAAGACAACTTTTACCACGAGGTACGGGCTATATGAGTATACCGTTATGTCATTTGGCCTGACTAACGCACCTGCCCATTTCATGAACATGATGAACAAGGTGTTTATGGAGTTTTTGGATAAGTTTGTTGTGGTGTTCATTGATGATATTCTGGTCTACTCGAAGAATGAAGAGGAGCATAAAGAGCATTTGCGATTGGTACTTGGGAAGCTTAGAGAACATCAGCTATACGCCAAGTTCAGCAAGTGTGAGTTTTGGTTGAAGGAAGTTGGATTCCTTGGACATGTTATATCCGGAGAAGGAATAGCGGTAGACCCCGCCAAAGTCGTCATTGTGACAAATTGGGAGGCACCCACATCAGTTGGAGAAATCTGGAGTTTTCTTGGACTCGCAGGATACTACCGGAGGTTCATTGAGAATTTCTCGAAGATTGCAAAGCCTATGACGGAGTTGTTAAAAAAGGACACCAAGTTCAAATGGACTGAGGAGTGTGAGGCCAGTTTTCAGGAGTTGAAGAAACGCTTGGTTACATCACCAGTGTTGATCCTGCCAGATTAGCGCAATGATTATGAAGTGTATTGCGACGCTTCTCGTCGAGGACTTGGAGCAGTGCTTATGCAGGAAGGAAGAGTTGTTTCATATGCCTCATGACAGCTTAAACCCCATGAGTTAAATTATGCTACGCATGATTTGGAGTTAGCAGCCGTAGTGCATGCGTTGAAGACTTGGAGACATTTTCTCATCGGAAACCATTGTGAGGTATACACGGATCACAAGAGTTTGAAGTATATCTTCACGCAGAAGGAGTTGAACCTCAGGTGGAGGAGATGGTTGGAACTCATTAAGGACTATGACATGAAGTTACATTATCACCCCGGAAAGGCTAACGTAGTAGCCGATGCGTTGAGCCGCAAGAGTCATGTCAATACCCTCATGACCGGAGAGTTACCCAAGGAGTTAGCAGAGAATCTTCGCGAGCTATGTTTGGAGATAGTTCCGAGAGGTTATGTAGCAGCATTGGAGATTCAGTCTACTTTGATGGATAAGATCAGAGAAGCTCAGAAGACGGACAAGGAGATTGCCGAGATAAAGGAAAGGATGAGCAAAGGAAAGGCTAAAGGATTTCGTGAGGATGAGCACGATACCTTATGGTTCGAGGACCGCGTATATGTGCCAAATGATCAGGAGATCAGGAAGCTGATTTTGCAGGGGGCGCCATGATTCGCCATATTCGATTCACCCAGGAAATACCAAAATGTACCTGGATTTGAAGGATAGTTTCTGGTGGACCGGAATGAAGAAGGATATTGCGGAGTATGTAGCAGTTTGTGATGTATGTCAGAGAGTGAAGGCAGAGCATCAGAAGCCAGCAGGATTGCTACAACCATTGCCGATACCCGAATGGAAGTGTGACAAGCTAGGTATGGATTTTATCACGGGATTGCCCAGGACTCATTCAGGCTATGACTCGATATGGGTTGTGGTCGATCGTTTGACGAAAGTAGCTCATTTCATCCCAGTGAAGACCACTTACACCAGTGCTAAGTTAGCAAAGATATACATGACCAGGATCGTATGTTTTCATGGATTTCCAAAGAATATTGTATAAGATAGAGGAACCCAGTTTACCTTAAAGTTTTGGAATCAGTTGCATGAAACTTTGGGAACCAGGCTAGAGTTCAGTACAGCTTTTCACCCGCAGACAGATGGACAGACTAAGAGGGTCAATCATATTTTGGAGGACATGTTGAGAGCTTGTGCGCTAGACTATGGATCTAGTTGGGACGACAATTTTCCTTACGCAGAGTTCTCTTACAACAACAGCTATCAAGCCAGCTTGAAGATGGCCCCTTTCGAAGCATTGTACGGAAGGAGGTGCAGGACACCGTTGTTGTGGGATGAAGTTGGAGACGACAGTTGTTTGGACCAGATTTGATTAAAGAGTCTGAAGAGAAGGTTAAGCTGATTCGCGATAGACTCAAGGTAGCCCAGTCCAGGCAAAAGAGCTATGCGGATTCTAAACGCAAGGAGACAGTTTACGAAGTCGGAGACAGAGTGTATCTTCGTGTATCACCACTTCGAGGAGTGAAGCGCTTTGGAGTTAAGGGAAAGTTAGCATCACGTTTTGTGGGACCATACAAAGTTTTGGAACGTATGGGAGGAGTTGCTTACAAGTTGGAATTGCCCGAAGGATTGTCAGGAGTTCACGATGTGTTCCACGTTTCTCAGTTGAAGAAGTGCCATGCAGAGATGGCTGATATCCCTCTGAGAGATACAGTGCCACTGGAAGCGATACAGTTGGATAGCGATTGACCTACGAGGAGAAGCCAGTCAAGATTCTCGAGTTTGCCAGCCGAGTTACACGCAGCAAAGCTATCAAGTTCTGTAAAGTTCAGTGGAGCCACCATACTGAAGATGAAGCCACCTGGGAACGAGAGGAACACCTACGGAAAGATCACCCTCACCTATTTTCTAGCCAACCCGAATCTCGAGGGCGAGATTCATCTTAAGGGGGGTAGGTTTGTAACATCCCAAATTTTCAATTTGGAATGTTATACATTAGATCATCATTGCATATCATATTTTATTGCATTTTGGCTTGATCCTAGAAATTCTACGCAACTCAAGGACCCACGGAGAGAGTTGGGAATTTCGTTATTTTCATATTTGAGTTTTTCTCGAATTTTGAAAAGAGGATCGTTTGATTTTAATCATTTTCTCTTGGAATATTTCTTTTATAAAAATAAAAGAGAGAGGATAAAATGACTTCCTCAAAATAAAGAAATATTGGAGATTTAATGTTAAAATCAAATAAGAGTTTTATTCGGATTTTTATCGCTATTTTATTTGAATTAGGAAAAATATGCGTTTTTCAAAATTGCATTAGAGGCCCAAATAAATGTTCACCTTGTCCGGTAGATTTTTAGAGGACGGGGAAAATTTATTTCAGGATTTTTGGAGTCCGTTTAGTATTTCTTTTATTCGTTTTTCTGCATGGAATATTTAAAATAAGAAGAATAGGAAACTGACTTTGGGCCATACCCGCCCGGGACTCCGCCCGGGGGGGGGGGGCTTTATAAGCCGCCGAGGCCGCAACCCAGCAGCTCACCAGCTCACCCCGCTGAAACCCTAGCCGCGCCAGCCCGCCGCCGCCGCTGCCCGTGCCGCACGCCGCCACCGCCGATGCCGCGCTGCTCCACCGCCGACCCGCCGGAGCCGCGCCGCTGCCTTGCCGCCGGAGCCGGAGTTCGCCGCCTCCGCTGCCGGTTTCCTTTGACTAGTTCGGTTTTTCGGTAAAAACCTAGATGCATTTTTTTATTAGATCGGTTTTTTTTCGGTTTAGTTATATAGCAGACGTTCGTCCGTACGTTCATTTTAACGAACTGTTTTCGACCGTTAGCCGCAGATAGCGAACGTTCGTTCGTTAGTCTATTCGTCAGTTTTCTTTTTCTCAGATTTTTTTGCGATTATTTTCGATCGCGATTTCTGATCTGATTTTCGTTTTAGTTTAACTTTTCGCTCGTTTATCGGAATCAGGCGATTCAAGCGCCTAGAGTTTCGTCTCGAAGCCCTCTTTCTGTTTAATAAACTTCAACAAGTTTTTGCTACTGTAAAATTTGACTTTAGTCCAGATTAGTAATCGAAGCTTGTTTCTTTCGCAGTTTGGGTTTCGTTGCTTCGTTTGATTTGATTCTTTTTGCAAACCGGAGTTCTTAAGTTGAACTTTCTGGTTAGATCTTCTTATTTGAGTTTTACCATGTGCATCTTTGCTTGATTGCTTATTGTATGCTTGTTTGATTGCGATAGAGTACCCAGAGTGCGAAGCGTGCTACTACGAGTCTCTAGGTTTCACGGATCATCAGCAAGGCAAGTAACACTTTGATCATACCCTTTTACTACCCAGTTTTATTGCATTAGATCAATCCTCAAACAATTGCATGGTTAGGATCTGATTAAATTGTGGGTTTGGGAAGTAGATGAGGTAGTACCTATTACCTGTTTATTATCAAACCCTTGGGAGTTACTTCTACGTTGCTTATATTGCTATGCTATGCTCGTAGACGTGGTTTGGGTTTGAGTGTATTCATGACAGATGTGAGTATTGTTAATTAATGGTTAACTCTAGGTGGCAACTTTAATACACATCTGGGTGGATTGAGGCACCTCGGGAACCCAGTGTTGCATGTATATTTTTTTTGGAAATCCCGGGGTACCGTGTGATTCTCCTATGGACTACCTCCCAGGCTCAAAGGGATCATAAGATTATTCATGCTAGAAACTTCTGTGTGCAGCCACATGCCATTATGGGCTCTGGCATAGTTGAGTAAGTTGTGGGAAACCTTTCCATGATGGGCTAGCAGATGTAGGGGATTGTAGGTGTACAGGCCTATCTATCGGTTAAGGGGACCTCTTCGGAAAGACTGTGTCTCGGTCATCCGTTTCTCAAACATTATGTAGTGCGAGAAATCCAACGGCGGAGATCGAGTCTTGTGGTGAAATGTGCACAAACCTCTATAGAGTGTATAAACTAATCATGGTTAGCCGTGTCCCGGCCCCGGTTATGGACATCTTGAGTATCTAGTTCTTGGATTATCATGTGGATCTCATCACTCTTAATATAATTTGATTGGGTTTAATGATGATGCTTAATTGGGATTGAGTTGGGTGAACCTTCTCAATGTTTAACAACAACCATGATAGTTAAATAAAATTTATTCCTTTGCTGTAGGGTAAATTGGCTTTCCGCAAAACATATTAACCATATTGCCTCCACCATCCATATATGCATGTAGTGATAGCATTATTCTGTTCGTTACTCTTTTGTGTTGCCTTGCCAACATATTCCATGTGCTGAACCGTTTTGGGCCGCAGCCTATCATGTTGCAGACTTTTCAGACAGCTAGTAAGGAGCCTTAGGTCGTGTTCTTTCACTCAGTGATGCCGTTGGAGTTGATGGACTCACTTTATCTTCCAAGCCTTCCGCTATTATCGTATTAGATGGCCTTAAGCCATATTTATTGTAATAAGTTCTCTTTTGAGACATTCGATGTAATAAGTGTGTGATTGCAACTCTGTTATAAATCGTCAAGTATAGTGCATGTCAGCGTTACTGATCCAGGGATGACACTGATGCACAGAGATCAGACTATTTGAGGTCTGGTCGCTACAGATCATCTTGAGCTTGTGTTCCTTGGAAAGAAGTAAGATCATACTTCTCTTGTTGAGGAACAAACTTCGTCTTGGGGTATTGCTCTTCTTCCCACTCAACTCCATTGGCATTGAACTTTCGTTCAAAACCAACACCTTGATTCTTCCGGTGTCTTCCTTGCTTGCGTACAATTTCCTCAAATTGCTTGCTTCCGGCAAGACTCTTGTAAAAACCTTTCTCTATGATTCTCTTCAATAAGCTATTTTCTTGCTCAAGTGTAACTTGGCTAAGAGAATCATTAGTGGAATCAAGAGAACTACTAGAAGCAACAACATTGGATTTAGCATGATTGTTGTTACTACTAGAGGAAGAATCTTTCTTGTTCTTGTTGCTAGATTTAACTTGTGGCATGTAAGTAGACAAGAGTAAACGCTTGGCAATGTAAGAAGAACTTTTCTTGCGAAGATCATCATTGATTGCTTTTAAGAACTCATGCTCTTGATCAAGGTTGAGCTTTTCAAAGCGTAGCTTCTCATGAGTCTTTAAAAGTTCTCGATGATCTTCCAAGGTAGTTTCATGAGCTAACTTAAGAGTGTTTAGTTCTTTAGTTAGACGCCCAATCTCCTTCTAATTATCATCATTAGTTTTATCTTGATTATCATGGTTAATAGCAAGTTCATCATAGTATTCATGACTAGAGTGGTCCTCTCCTCCTTCATTTTTCTCCTCCACTCCACCTCTCCTCCACTCCATCTACTCCTCTCCTCCACTCCATTTTCCCTCCTCTCCTCCACCATACTACCCTCCTCCTCTCCGGCGACCCCCTCCTCCTCCTCTCCGGCGACCTCCTCCTCCCTCCTCTCCTCCCCTCCCCTCCCCTCACGGTTTCTCCTCCCTCCTCTCCGGTGAGCTCCTCCTCCCTCCTCTTCGGTGAGCTCCTCCTCCCTTATCTCCTCCCATCCCCTCATGGTTTCTCCTTCCTCTTCTCCGATGCACCGGTGAACTCCTCTCCGGTGACCTCCTCCTCCTCCTCCTCTCCGGCGACCTCCTCCTCCTCCTCTCCGGCGAGCTCCTCCTCCTCCTCTCCGGCGATGTAGGCGAGCGCCTCTCAGGTGACCTCCTCCTCCTCTCTGGCGAACTCCTCTCCGGCAAAAGAACACGGCAAAAGAACGTACAAGATCCAAAAACAGGAACAAAATTTGAAATAATATCGTGCCAAAAAATGAGCAAAAAATGGGCAAAAAATTCACGATCCAGATCCAAATTCAAAATTCAAAAATAGCAATGGCGCACGGTGGGGGTTAGACGGTGCGCCACTACTATTTTCCCGCCTTCAAAATTCAAAAATACTAATGGCGCACCAGTGGCCTATACTAATGGTGCACCAATGGTGCGCCATTAGTATACCAGATACTAATGGCGCACCAGTGGTGCGCCATTAGTAAAAAATACTAGTCGCGTGATACTAATGGCGCACCAGTGATGCGCCATTAGTAGGCAAAACTAGTGCACCATTAGTAGCCCTTTTCCTAGTAGTGTGTGAGATTGCTGAGTCCCCGTGACTCACAGATTACTTCCAAAACCAGATGCAGGGACCGATGATACCGCTCCAGGTGATGCAATTGAGCTTAAGTGGGAGTTCGATGAAGACTCTCGTCATTACTACGTGTCTTTCCCAGATGATCAGTAGTGGTGCCCAGTTGGGGCGATCGGGGACTACGTTGCATTTGGGGTTTGTCTTATTTTTGGTTCCGTAGTCGGACCTTGAGTGTATTTGGATGAATGTAATGTTATTTATGCATTGTGTGACGTGGCGAGTGTAAGCCAACTATGTTACTCTTATTCCCTTATTGTATTACATGGGTTGTTGTGAAGATTACGTCACTTGCGACATTGCTTTCAATGCGGTTATGCCTCTAAGTCGTGCTTCGACACGTGGGAGATATGGCCGCATCGAGGGCGCTACACATTATTTGCCATTTGCCTCTCGTTTTCCCCTCCCCCACTTCACCCTTGCCGTTTTATTCGCCCTCTCTCTCTATTTGCCTCTTTTCGCTCGCTTTTCCCTCGCCATGTCGGAACCAAAAAGAATTGGGGGTTCTCTCCCGAGTTTTAGTACTTTGGACAATCCTTCTATTCTCGCTAAGCTCATAAATAAGGATACTATGGAAAAACCTACCGGAGTTATCGATGAGAATCTTAATAATTTTGATGAGGATGATTCCGGAATTTTTTGTTATTTACTTGATGAATCTTGGAAAGATGCTTGGTATAGACTATTAAGGATCAGGGCTAGCTATGTGCCTCAATAACAAATTGAAGTTTACTTAAAAAACTTTTATATTGCCCTTCCTTCTTCTTTTAAGCATGTATTAGATTCTATATTTGAAGAAGGTTTTATTGAAGGGGATGTCGTAGACACTTATGACAAAATGAAAACCATATTTGGGCACCCCATGAATGAGAAAGTTGAATCTACATCTCTTTTGCTCTGTTACCAAAACGAATCTATTAAAGAAACAAAGGCTAGCCTAGATACAAATTTCCGTAACATACTTAATCTTTCCTCTACCATTAATAGCCATGTGCTTTATCAAAATAGAAGGATTAATTCTATAGATAGCAAGTTTGCCCTTTTCTTTCCTAAGACCAAAGATGGCAATACCTAGATCTATCCTTGCTTTTTATGCCTAGCTAGGGGCGTTGAACGATAGCGCTTGTTGTGAGGCAACCCAATTTTATTTTTATTCCTTGATTTTTGCTCGTTTAGTAATAAATAATTTACCTAGCCTCTGTTTTGGTTGTTTTTTTGTGTTTAATTAGTGTTTGTGCCAAGTAGAACCGTTGGGAAGACTTGGGGAAAGTCTTGTTATCTCGCTGTAAAAAACAGAAACTTTAGCGCTCACGAGAACTGCTGCCATTTTTATTTGGAAAGCGATATTTAGTTAATTCTTTTTGCAGATGATTAATAGATAAATTACTCACGTCCAGAAAGTTATTTTAGAATTTTTGGGGTTCCAGATATTGCGCTAGTTACAGATTACTACAGACTGTTCTGTTTTTGACAGATTCTGTTTTTCGTGTGTTGTTTGCTTATTTTGATGAATCTATGGCTAGTAAAATAGTTTATAAACCATAGAGAAGTTGGAATACAGTAGGTTTAACACCAATATAAATAAAAAATGAGTTCATTACAGTACCTTGAAGTGGTCTTTTGTTTTCTTTCGCTAACGGAGCTCACGAGATTTTCTTCTTTAAGTTTTGTGTTGTGAAGTTTTCAAGTTTTGGGTAAAGATTTGATGGATTATGGAACAAGGAGTTGCAAGAGCCTAAGCTTGGGGATGCGCATGTCACCCCAAATATAATCTAAGGACACCTAAAAGCCAAAGCTTGGGGATGCCCCGGAAGGCATCCCCTCTTTCGTCTACTTCTATCGGTAACTTTACTTGGAACTATATTTTTATTCACCACATGATATGTGTTTTGCTTGGAGCGTCTTGTATGATTTGAGTCTTTGCTTTTTAGTTTACCACAATCATCCTTGCTGTACACACCTTTTGAGAGAGTCATACATGATTTGGAAATTCTTAGAATACTCTATGTGCCTCACTTATATCATTTGAGTTATATAGTTTTGCTCTAGTACTTCACTTATATTTCTTAGAGCACGATGGTGGAATTGTTTTATAGAAACTATTGATCTCTCATGCTTCACTTAGATTATTTTGAGAGTCTTAAATAGCATGGCAATTTTCTTAAATAATCCTAATATGCTTGGTATTAAAGAATAGTAAAAACTTTCTTATGAGTGTGTTGAATGCTATGAGAAGTTTGATGCTTGATAATTGTTTTGAGATATGAAGAAGGTGATATTAAAGTTGTGCTAGTTGAGTAGTTGTGAATTTGAGAAATACTTGTGTTAAAGTTTGTGATTCCGATAGCATGCACGCATGGTGAACCGTTATGTGATGAAGTCGGAGCATGATTTATTTTTTGATTGTCTTCCTTATGAGTGGCGGTCGGGGACGAGCGATGGTCTTTTCCTACCAATCTATCCCCCTAGGAGCATGCGCGTAATACTTTGCTTTGATAACTTGTAGATTTTTGCAATAAGTATATGAGTTCTTTATGACTAATGTTTAGTCCATGGATTATACGCACTTCTCTTCCTTCCACCATTGCTAGCCTCTCTAATACCGCACACCTTTCGCCGTTATCATACATCCACCATATACCTTCCTTAAAGCAGCCACCATACCCACCTATTATGGCATTTCCATAGCCATTCCGAGATATATTGTCATGCAACTTCCCACCGTTCCGTTTATTATGACACACTCCATCATTGTCATATTGCCTAGCATGATCATGTAGTTGACATCGTATTTGTGGCAAAGCCACCATTCATAATTCTGTCATACATGTCACTCTTGATTCATTGCATATCCCGGTACACCGCCGGAGGCATTCATATAGAGTCATATTTTTTTCTAAGTATCGAGTTGTAATTGTTGAGTTATAAGAAAATAAAAGTGTGATGATCATCATTATTAGAGCATTGTCCCAGTGAGGAAAGGATGATAGAGACTATGATTCCCCCACAAGTCGGGGTGAGACTTCGGACGAAAGAAGGGGAAAGAAAAGAGGCCATAAAAAAGGAGAGAAATGGCCCAAATAAAATAAAAATAAAAATAACAAGAGAAAAAGAGAGAAGGGACAGTGTTACTATCCTTTACCACACTTGTGCTTCAAAGTAGCACCATGATATTCATGATAGAGAGTCTCTCATTTCGTCACTTTCATATACTAGTGGGAATTTTTCATTATAGAACTTGGCTTGTATATTCCAATGATGGGCTTCCTCAAAATGCCCTAGGTCTTCATGAGCAAGCAAGTTGGATGCACACCCACTTAGTTTCTTTTGTTGATCTTTCATATACTTATAGCTCTAGTGCATCCGTTGCATGGCAATCCCTACTCACTCACATTGATATCTATTGATGGGCATCTCCATAGCCCGTTGATACGTCTAGTTGATGTGAGACTATCTTCTCCCTTTTTGTTTTCTCCACAACCACCATTCTATTCCATATATAGTGCTATATCCATGGATCATGCTCATGTATTGCGTGAAGATTGAAAAAGTTTGAGAATGTCAAAAGTATGAAACAATTGCTTGACTTGTCATCGGGGTTGTGCATGATTTAAATACATTGTGCGGTGAAGCTAGAGCATAGCCAGACTATATGATTTTGTAGGGATAACTTTCTTTGGCCATGTTATTTTGAGAAGACATGATTGCTTTGTTAGTATGCTTGAAGTATTATTATTTTTATGTCAATATTAAACTTTTATCTTGAATCTTTTGGATCTAAATATTCATACCACAATTAAGAAGAATTACATTAAAATTGTGCCAGGTAGCACTTCACATCAAAAATTATCCTTTTTAT
Source organism: Triticum aestivum (assembly GCF_018294505.1). Lineage (NCBI taxonomy): Eukaryota > Viridiplantae > Streptophyta > Magnoliopsida > Poales > Poaceae > Triticum > Triticum aestivum. The sequence continues at coordinate 554,518,064 of NC_057800.1, read as the reverse complement.
CATTTACCTACTCGAGGACGAGCAGGAATTAAGCTTGGGGATGCTTGATACGTCTCCAACGTATCTATAATTTTTGATTGCTCCATGCTATATTATCTACTGTTTTGGACATTATTAGGCTTTATTATCCACTTATACATTATTAGACTGGTCAACAGGGTCAGCAGGGCCCACATGTCATTGACTGTTTAGCTAAGTAATAGTAGGTAATTAGGTTAATTTATCAGACTTAATTAAGTTAATAAATAAATTAATTAACTACTTATTTTTTAATTCCTTTAAAAAATGTTCTAGGGTGGACCCCACGTGTCATAGGGCCAGGGGGCACTGGCCCAGTGGTCAGTGGCCCTGGCCATAGCGGGCGGGCGCATGGGCGCTGGCCCGACTAGGCACTGGCTCAGGCCAGTGATACATCTCCAACGTATCTACAATTTTTGATTGCTCCATGCTATATTATCTACTGTTTTGGACATTATTGGGCTTTATTATCCACTTTTATATTGTTTTTGGGACTAACCTATTAACCGGAGGCCCAGGCCAGAATTGCTGTTTTTTTGCCTATTTTAGGGTTTTGAAGAAAAGGAATATCAAACGGAATCCAAATGGAATGAAACCTTCAGGAACGTGATTTTTGGAACGAACAAGACCAAGGAGACTTGGACCCTACGTCAAGCAACCAACAAGGAGGCCACAAGGTAGGGGGGCGCGCCTACCCCCCCCCCCCCCCTAGACGTGCCCTCCACCCTCGTGGGCCCCCTATTGCTCCACCGACGTACTCCTTCCTCCTATATATACCTACGTACCCCCAAACGATCAGATACGGAGCCAAAAACCTAATTCCACCACCGCAACCTTCTGTATCCACGAGATCCCATCTTGGGGCATGTTCCGGATCTCCGCCAGAGGGGGCATCCATCACGGAGGGCTTCTACAACAACACCATAGCCTTTCCGATGAAGTGTGAATAGTTTACCTCAGACCTTCGGGTCCATAGTTATTAGCTAGATGGCTTCTTCTCTCTTTTTGGATCTCAATACAATGTTCTCCCCCTCTCTTGTGGAGATCTATTCGATGTAATCTTCTTTTTGCGGTGTGTTTGTTGAGATCGATGAATTGTGGGTTTATGATCAAGATTATCTATGAACAATATTTGAATCTTCTCTGAATTCTTTTATGTATGATTGGTTATCTTTCCAAGTCTCTTCGAATTATCAGTTTGGTTTAGCCTACTAGATTGATCTTTCTTGCAATGGGAGAAGTGCTTAGCTTTGGGTTCAATCTTGCGGTGTCCTTTCCCAGTGACAGTAGGGGCAGCAAGGCACATATTGTATTGTTGCCATCGAGGATAATAAGATGAGTTTTTTTATCATATTGCATGACTTTATCCCTGTACATCATGTCATCTTGCTTAAGGCGTTACTCTGTTTTCATGAACTTAATACTCTAGATGCATGCTGGATAGCGGTCGATGAGTGGAGTAATAGTAGTAGATGCAGGCAGGAGTCGGTCTACTTGTCTCGGACGTGATGCCTATATACATGATCATACCTAGATATTCTCATAACTATGCTCAATTCTGTGAATTGCTCAACAGTAATTCGTTCACCCACCGAAAATACTTATGCTCTTGAGAGAAGCCACTAGTGAAACCTATGGCCCCGGGGTCTATCTTCATCATATTAATCTTCCAATACTTAGTTATTTCCTTTGCTTTTTACTTTGCTTTTATTTTACTTTGCATCTTTATCATAAAAATACCAAAAATATTATCTTATCTTATCTATCAGATATCACTCTCGTAAGTGACCGTGAAGGGATTGACCACCCCTTATCGCGTTGGTTGCGAGGAGTTATTTGTTTTGTGCAGGTACGAGGGACTTGCGTGCAGCCTCCTACTGGATTGATACCTTGGTTCTCAAAAACTGAGGGTAATACTTACGCTACTTTGCTGCATCATCCTTTCCTCTTCAAGGAAATCCAACGCAGTGCTCAACAAGTAGCAGCCGGCCACAGCGAGGCTCACCGGCCGGAGCAACAGTAGGCAGCGGCAGCGGGTGGAGTACGGCGGCAGCAAGCACGAGCATGCACGCATGGGAGCACGAGCACAGGCACGAGGGGGCGGAAGCGAGCGTGCGTAGAGGAGAGGGCAGCGAAGGCCGCGGGCGAGGCGAGGTGCGAGCGCGGTGGCGCGCGGACGGAGCAGAGGGCGGCGTGAGCGGCAGAGGGGCGAGCAGCAGTGGGGCGGCTGCGGTGGCGCGACGGGGAAGGGGAGGAGGGAAGGGCGGCGGATCACGGGCGTTGCAGGGGTTCAGGGGGTCGGCGAGGCGCAAGGTAGTGACGCGGGGAGGGGACGAGGAGGCCACGGCGAGGTCGGGGTCGGCAGGCCAGCTCCGGCGAGGAGGCGAGCGATGCGGGCCCCGTGCGGCGTCGGCGGGCGGAACAGTGCGCCGACGAGGTCTGGCGGCATCGGGTCGTCAAGCCCCAATCTAGTTCTAGATCGGAGGGAGGAGGATAGCGACGTGGGGTGAGTGGGTGCAGTTAGGGTTTGCGGGAGTGGACCGGGGGGTATAGGGGTTAGGTGGGCCGGCTGGGCCAGTTGGTCCAGTGGGGGTTCCTTTTTCTTTTTTATTTTATTTTCTGTTTTGCCTTTTTGTTTTTATTTATATTTCCTATTTTTGTTTTATTTATTTTAGAGCATTTTAGCATTTTCTAAAAATGTGTTTTCTTCACTATAATTACCTGTGCAATATTTGGCACAAACCGAACATTTTTGTTTTAATGTTTGAAAACTTTGGTTGTTTGCCATTAATTCAAATTTGATTTTGAAACGTTTTGGACTAACACATGATTAGCATCAGTAACAGAGGTGAGGTGGCATATTTAGTAGAGTTTTACTGTAGCTTAATTATCCGGGCGTCAGAATTCTCCTCCACTACAAGAAATCTCATCCCGATGTTTAAGAGGGGGAGTAAGGTGGAAGGTCTGTTATGAATTTATAATGAATCTTCTCGGTCTTGGTTGCTCTTCCCGAAGAGGTCGATCCATTATGTTGATGTCTTCATTTCTCTTCTTTAGGTGATCATTATGAAGTTGGCATCCTTTCATCGGGAACTCCATCGTACTTACGAAAGAATAAAGGGTGGGTATTCTTGAAGAACGAACCTCTGCAAGGTTGACTATCTGGTCGATAAAATCAGGGAAGGTGGCGGAAAGTAACTCTTGAATTGAAACTTAAGAAAATATTGAGAGCAAGGTAAGGAGGCATCACGGGAAGTTCCAAGCAGGTAGGCAATAATTCGTTGACTGAACCAAAGTGTGAAAGGGGTCCAGAGCAACGAGAATATGTATTGCGTCTGATACCAGAATATATCATCTATAGGACGGTGACTCGTGAATTACATACGAAGTTAAGTGCAAAGGATACTTCAGAATCAAGGATGTACAAGAGGGTTAGGTTTCGATCCTGTGGAACTGTGGGTTATAGGCCCACCATGTGGGTTAAAAGTACGAGGAGCGGTGACATCTTGCATGGTCATGATAGCAAAGCAGGTCGGAGGGTAGCCTATCGATTATGTCGGCAACAACGTCGGTACCAAGGGCGAGGGACGAAGAGAACCATTTTCCTGCTCGTTGAATGAGGCAGACCAATAGGCAAAGTTCTCGTCCATCGGTGGCTACCGGAATGTCATCAACAATAGTAACAGGGTCTTGCTGACAGAATTGTACACCGAGGTGTTTACTTCAGCAGGAGAATATTACTGCCTAGATCATATAGATCACAAGAAACGTTAAACCAACCAATGGAATGGAAAATATGATTATCAGATTAAACAGAACAATGGAAATGAAAATGTGTTTAAACACATATTTCAAGGGTATATCCTTCCCAAGGACAAGCGGAGCATGATATCCATGACATGATATAATGTAGAAAACTCTTTAGGTAGGGGAGAGAAATTTCATGACATTACCCATACAATGGTGTTTGGATAATTGAGCAGGAACATTTAGCATTGGCTTCAAATGTTCTTGCTGAAAATCGGGGTACCATAGACATGCTTCGAAATAGCATTGACATGGTCATCGGGTGAAGACCAGCCTTTGGAAACACAAAGGATCCATCAGGAATAAATTGTAGAATAAGTCTTACAATTTCCTCATGGAAGAATAGATAACCTTGCTGAAAAGGAATCTATAACAATAGGGCCTCCAGCCAAGTGTGCTAGGTATGACATCACCTTACTGGATCATAAAAGACCAGTGTTGTAACTCTTGGTAATATGTTCCAACCATCTTACCTGACCGAGATTCAGATCTGATTGGTGTCAGGATACCTGAGACTCGGGATGCCTGAGAAGGAAAAGGGTGCAACTCAAATTGACGAAATGGCATTGTAAGATTCTTGAGAAATGAACTATGGAAGCGAGTTCCGAAACAAAAGTTCATCATTAAACCAAGGAGAGAATGAGGAGGTGGCTGATAAACTCAGCGACAATTCATCAAGATTTCCAAAAGATGGATTTCCACCATTATGTGAACAAGGAGATAACATTTGTCATATCAAATGTTATAATGATGTATGCTTGAGGAAAACATACACAATTAAACATTGGTTGAAAGGAGCGCCCAAAGTATGGGCTTAGGTAGCATGATCAATGTTAGAATGGTGATTCGATAACCAATGGTCTAAGAATGAAATATTGACCATTAACTTCAAAGTAATAGGGTTGCTAGAAGTTTTGAAGTCACACATCATAGTTCAATTGTCGGTTTTCTGGTTAGAAACAACACGGGGACCAAGGAATGAATGGATATGGCTGGAAGTATCACCATATCAAGAATTCTTAAGACGTGGTGAAATTCTCACAACATTCTTCACATAGAAGATGGTAATACACCAAGGTAGAACATAACCTAAGTTGGATAGCAGTGAACTCAAGGTATAACACCAATCACGAACAAGTTTGTGTTCAACGAAAGGCAATAAGGTGGTCGATGATAACACAAATCATCGAGGGCAAGGATGGTATTTCTCATCATGAATTCAATTGATATCCTAGAAGAGCTCAGAATGTTGATGATGATCATGACACATTTGTCGAGTAATTTCATGAAGATGTAATCGATCGGCGATGACATCAAGTCAAACAAATTATGAAGCGAAAGGTTATTGGAACCACGGGTAGGACACAAACTCGGAATCAAGCTTGCTATTCGAGGTGAAACGATAAGACAAGGAAGATCGACGTAAGCTTAGCTCATCGCCGAAAGTAGTGTTTCGGGAATAAGGACCAGGTAGCATAGTTAAAATCAGCACAATACTAATATAGCCGACTAGGCTAGAAATGACGTGATCGAGTACAAACTCCTAAGTAAAGAAGATTACTAATAGTTGCCTAATCGCGATGCGGAATCGATTCAGTTATCGGTGTCCTTTAGTGTTTAATGACTCAGAGCCCGTGAAAGAAAAATTGGAATTAGTGAGAATGTAGTACTTGATGGAGAACTCATAAGAAGTTATGCAGTTCCGTGATAATCTCGAGATACTAGGGTGTAATACTCGACAAAAGATCAAAGTAAAGGTTGGACAAGTGTATTGATCCACAGAAGACAAGTGCTTAAACTTGCCCGAGAAATGGGATCAAAGAAGAACATATGGTCGGAACCACGATTGCAAAGGATCAATTCACCGATACCAAAAGGATATTATATCAAAGAAATAGTTATTATTCAAGAAGCTCCCATGATAGGATCTACATCGTGTCCATGGGCATGAACACAAAGGTTCAAGCTCGACTCCCACTTCCTCAATGCATAAACTCCCATTCACCTCTCATATTTAGAAAATGACATTAGTTGTTGAAAGTTTTACTTGGTGCAATACGAGATAAGTATAACCCGTGAAATCTTTTGGGTTCACACAGATTAGGGAAGGCATTGGTTCAACCCATCGGGGCATCTAGGACCATATACCACAAACTCCGGAGTAAATAATACAAGCTTGAAAGTAGAGTATGGTTATCAAAGCAGAGGATACAAATTACCAAAGGCATTATATACCCATGGAAAGGCTCACAAGGTTATTGAATATGAAGGACACTGTCAGATACTAATCCAACAAGGGGTCTTTTGGTCTACAACGGAGCTAATGTGAGTATCGGTACTCTATCAGAGGAAGAAGGAATGAAAGGGCATCAGATTATTGAAACAACTAACTAATTCAAAGCTCAAATGCAAAGGAATTATCATTTCCAAATCAAGGAATCAGAACCCATCGGTCTGATTAAGAATGGATAAGTTGAATAGACTTAGGGGTACAATCGGCCACAATTTGATTGGTCGATAACCAGCTCATGTTCAAAATTACATCTGAGCCGGAAAGATAATTTAAAAGGATCAACCGATGATTGCGTGCATTCACACTCATGTTGAATCAATAGGATCAAAATGACGGTGTCAAAGGATACTAATGAATATTGCCAGACATATGGGAAGCATCCATAATGCAAACAGACAAGTATTTGCAGAGCAATAAGCTGCTAAGGATTTTTGGAGGATCGAAGAATATATCGAAGAATTTTCTGAAACACCTGAACAACTGGGGATGAGATGATACTCGGTAAGTGCAAGGAATTATTCGTAGGGGTATTCATGTGGCAAAGAACTGCAAGGCAGTAGGCACAAAGTATTCTAAGAACAATAGAGATAAGTTTGAGGTAACTTATAATAACAAGATCGATGGGGAATGATTGTATGATTGGCAAGTGTACATGGTTATCCATAGAGGTTTATCGATGGATGGGAATTGCAAAAGCGATGGCACAAAGTCTCGAGAGAACATCATAGAGTATCCTCAGAATCTTCTGGTGCAGCAGACGATCCTCGTAATAAGGTGCTCTCCAGTGAAAGTGATCACGAGATCCTAATGTTACATTCTTGCAAAATCATTAAACCCGAATAGAAGAGAGATCAGAGTACCAGAGTATAGACGAGGCATAAAAGATCCTACTACCACCCAATGGCGGCGTGGGTCTGTAGGATCGAAAGTATGTCTAGAGGGGGGTGATTAGACTACTTGACCAAATAAAAATCTAGCCTTTTTCCAATTTTAAGTCTTGGCAGATTTTAGCAACTTAGCACAATTCAAGTAATCAACCTACACATGCAATTCTAAGAGTATGGCAGCGGAATGTAAAACAACTGTATATGAAGGTAAAGGGAGGAGTTTGGAGGGAGCAAACGCAATGTAGACACGGAGATTTTTGGCGTGGTTCCGATAGGTGGTGCTATCGTACATCCACGTTGATGGAGACTTCAACCCACGAAGGGTAACGGTTGCGCGAGTCCACTGAGGGCTCCACCCATGAAGGGTCCATGAAGAAGCAACCTTGTCTATCCCACCATGGCCATCGCCCATGAAGGACTTGCCACACTAGGGTAGATCTTCATGAAGTAGGCAAATCTCCTTGCCCGTACAAACTCCTTGGTTCAATTCCACAATCTTGACGGAGGCTCCCAAGTGACACCTAACCAATCTAGGAGACACCGCTCTCCAAAAGGTAATAGATGGTGTGTTGATGATGAACTCGTTGATCTTGTGCTTCAAATGATAGTCTCCCCAACACTCAACTCTCTCTCATAGAATTGGATTTGGTAGAAAGATGATTTGAGTGGAAAGCAACTTGGGGATGGCTAGAGATCAAGATTTATGTGCTTGGAATGGAATATCTTGACCTCAACACAAGTGTAGGTGGTTCTCTCTCAAAAAATGTATGTTGGAAGTGTAGGCATGTTCTGATGGCTCTCTCCTCGAATGAAGAGTGGGTGGAGGGGTATATATAGCCTCCACACAAAATCTAACCATTACACAGAAATCACCAAACTCGGTGGGACCGAATAATAAAACTCGGTCAGACCGATTTAGTTCAAAATGTGAACGTTAGGATTTTTGGTGGGACCAACATGTCAACACGGTGGGACCGATTTCATTAGGGTTAGGGCATAACATAATCTCGGTGAGACCGATTACACAAACTCGGTGGGACCGATTTTGGTAATAGACAAACAGAGAGTTGGTCAGGCAGACTCGGTGGGACCGATTCGCTCATCTCGGTTAGACCGAAACGTTGCGAAGGGGAAACGGAGAGTTTGCATTGCAATCTCGATGGGACCGATCGCTCATCTCGGTTGGACCTAAACGTTATGAAGGGAAACAGAGAGGTTGCAATCCCATCTCGGTGAGACCAAAGTGACTAGGGTTTGTGGCAGTGGCTATGTCAAGTGAACTCGGTGGCGCCGGATAGATGATTTTGGTGGGGCTGAGTTGGAATTTTGGTTTGGGACATATGTGGATACGATAAAGTTGTTGAGGGTTTTTGGAGCATATCACTAAGCATTTTGAGCAAGTAACTCATTAAGAAACACCTCACCCCCTTTTATTTGCATTGGCTTTTCCTATGGACTCAATGTTATCTTGCATCACTAAAAGTAAAATGTAGAGTCTTGTGCTTTGAGCTTGAGCCAATCATTTGTCCTTAGCATTTTGAGCGGTCCACTTTCTAATCCATGCCATGCGAATCATTGAGCTTTCCTGAAATATTTATCTTAAAATAGCATTAGCTCAATGAGCTATATGTTGTTAGGAATTACGAAAACCACCCAGGGATGGTTGCACTTTCAATCTCCCCCTTTTTGGTAATTGATGAAAACATATAGATCAAAGCTTCGACAAATGATCATAAGATTGAAAAACATCGTCGCTTTGAGAAGTATGTGATAAGAAAGAGCTCCCCCTAAATTTGTGCATTATTTAAGATTTGCTTTTGAATGCAAATGCACAATCGATTAGGATCATGGGTTACTCTTCCATGTCACATACATCTTGGTGGAGTGCTCAAAATGATAGAAATTAAAAGCATGCACTCATCACCAAGCAAGTGAATGATCATATATGAGATATAAAAGATAGTAGCATCCAACCAAGCATTAAGGTAGCAAATGATCAACCACATGATCAAATAGGTATCTCACACAAAGACATAAAGTATCTCACATAATGAAAAGTTCAACCAAAGGCAAAGAAGCAAAACACTCTCTCAAAGCCAATGATCTACACATATTTCTCCCCCTTTGGCAACAAGTTACCAAAAAGTTCAAATATGCATAGTGCTATGCGTCTCTCGGGCTTGGTCTTCGGGAGGTGGTGTAGAGAGAACTCCAAGGACGAAGGCATCTGTCGATGTAGTTGGAGCTAGTGGACTGTGTGCTGGAGGTGGCACTGGAGCTATAGCTGCTGGTGCTGATGTTGTAGCTCTAGAATCTGTCACTGGTACTGCAGTAGACCTCTGACTCCTTGGCACTCGCTGAAATCCATCAGCAGTTGCCTTCCCTCTCCTCTCTTCCGCTTCCTCCTGAAGCTGCTCAACTGTAGTCTAAATCTCTGTTACCTTCAGATCAAGATCATAAATTTTTGTCTCAACAATCCTCTCCAGGCTCTCCTGATTTTGAGTCGGGGTGGCCAAGCCCTTCTCAATCCTAAGTGTAGCTTGAATCAGATAGCCTAATTGATCTTGATTGCTCTTCAGGAAAACTTGAGATGCCTCTTCAACACTTGGCATCTAGGCAGCTTTCTCAACCTTTGCTTTGGCTCTCTTCTCCTGTGCTTGAACTGATGATGGTTCCTTCTCATTCATCACAACAGTGTTGTCGTCAAATTCAGGATATAAGGGTAGATGCTCCTTGTCCCGCAAATAAGTTCATGTGCCCATCTTGGAGTTGATGAGCTCCTAAATGTGTGGAGCATACCCACAGCTTCTCTTTTGGTCAGCAGCAGTCCTCTTGATTGTTTCTACAATCAAACTCATGACCTGGAACTTCTAAGGGACATCAAAGATTTGAAGCATGTTGATGGAGTGTCCTTTGATCATCTTGTAATCTCCTGACTTGGGTAACAATGTGTGCCTTAAGATCCAATTGATAGTAGGCAGACCATACAACAAGAAGTGTACTGATCCAAGCTTGCGAGTCTCCAAAGCTTTATCTAGGATCTCCTTGTACATGTTAGCCATGGAGTTGTGATCCTTCTTTTTCTTGGCATACACATCCAAGTCATCCTCATGTTCCTCTGGGGCATTGATTAGCTTGGCCCATTCTTCAATAGTGGATTGGTACCTAGTACCTTCAGACATCCAAACTATCCTCCCATCTGGATAGAAATGAGTGGTGGAGTAAAACCGCATGATCAGCTCATCATTCCATTATGTGAGCTTTTGTCCAACAAACTCATCTACTCCACATGCTTTGAAGCTGTCATATACTCCTAGGAAGTGATATTCATTCTCCTTGATGTATTCCCAATCCACCCATTTCATGTCACATATAATGGGCTTCTTGTCAAGCAAAATAGTCTCATAGAGGTCTTGTTGTTCTTTTGTGTGGAACCTGTAGTCAACTACTGTCCTTCTCCTTACATCATAAGGATCAGACTGTCTCCACAATCTCAGTCCAACATCCTTTCTAATACGCATGTCTTCAGCTACTGGATGAGCATCATTATTGTCAGGAATTGTGGGCTTCAACTTCCTCAAAACAAGTGAATCATCTTCCTCTTCTTCAGCTTGAGGCACTGGGGCCTTGTTCTTTTCCTCGGCAGGTATACTCCTGGTGCTCCTCTTGGGTTTAGAAGGCTTCTGAGCAGCAGCCTTGGGAGCAGATTTGGGCTTAGATGGACCAACCCCTGACTTAATTGCATCTCCCATAAGCTTCTGAGCTTAGGGAGCTGGTGCAGCATCCTCTTCCTCATCTTCTGGATCTCTCATAATGGAGGATCTGCCAAGCACTCTGGCAGTGGTCTTCTTGACCCTTTCCTTCCTCTTCTTTCCTTCTCCAATAGCCTCTCTAGCTTGGAGGTTTCAGCAGTTGAGGCTCTAACCTTTAAGGTTGGCACCCTATTGGCAGGGGCCTTCTTGTGCAAGCCAGTCTTAGTTGTTGGAGTTGTGCCATATTCCTTCTTCAGCACCTTCTTCTTGGAGCTGACTTCCTCCTCAACAGCCACATAGTCCTCGTCTTCAGAATCTAAGGTTTTCTTCTTCCTTGACCTGGTGGCTGCTTTGGGCAAGTTACTTGGTGTGCTCCTGCTGCCATCATTAGAACTGCTTGAGGGACTAGTGCCCTCACTCAATTGCACTTGTTCTTCAAACCTGTTCTGACCGTCACTTTGATCAAACATCTCTACAAACTTACTGATGGCAGACCCTGTGAATAGATATAGATAAGGTAGAGTGGATGAGCATCACAAAAGTGCAGAGTTTTTGCAAAACAGATGACTTAAAAACTTAGTTTTAGTTCTCCACAGAAAGCATTTCGGAGCTACCGATTTGTAAACTTGGTGATACCGAAATAGCTTTTGGAACCTAAAATAGTGAACTCGGTCAGACCGAGTCATAGTTCGATGGCACCGAGACTGCTAGGGTTTCACAAAGAATCGAACTCGGTCACACCGATTTGCAGTTTTTGGTTAGACCGAAAGTGCAAGTGCAATGGCCTAAGCCAAATCGGTGAGACTGATTTCTACAATTCGGTCGGTCCGAGATGAGTTCGGCCGACCTAACCCTAAATCTTCAAATCAAACCTAACCTAAAGGATGTTTTCAATGGATAGAGTGTTTGCATACGTAGTGATGATCATGGCAGAGCAATGTGCTACGAATCAGAGTTAAAAGAATAGCACAAAGGATCGAACTTGTACCCTAGTTCGGTGGAGTTTGCTACGGCGGCAACGGAGGGGCAGAATTCTGTTGACGGCAATGGAAACTAGCGGTGGGAGGTCGTTGGCGACGAGAAGACGATCCGGAGACCCGAGGCGACAGAGCAGGATACGCGCGGGCTGAGAAGTTTCGAAGAAATTTCCAAAATCTCACCCGTGGGTTTATATATCCTGACCCTGTCGGTGTGACCGAGTGGAACAACTCGGTGGCACCGAGATGCATAATCACAAGCGGTTACTGCGATTCGGTGTGACCAAAAAGTTCAAATCGGTTGCACCGAGATTGAAAACCTAGATCAACTAAGTGATCTCGGTGTGACCGAAATGGATGACTCGGTCATACCGTAATACACAAAGAGGTTTTGGAAGTTTAAGTCTATGAAGAATCGGGGACTCCAAGTGCTCCTCACATAGAGTGGTTCGAATATGACTTGATCAAACTTTGTGATGTAGCATGAATACAATTTGAGACGAGAAAAGCATAGATAGCTAGAGGGAGTTCTTAGGCATTCTTGTCCATCCATTTGGCAAAGGAGAAAAAGCCAAACAATCAAAGCAACAAATGGATGTCCTAGAATGAGTAAAATATGCATCCAACATGCTCACACAATAAAATGACAAATGAAATATGTGACAAAGCATGCACAATCACTCTAGCATCTATCAAGTAATTTGGCGATGACTAGGTCATATATATATATATATATATGAGTATATTGACTTAGGAGTCAAATGAGAACATTTGATCATAGGTCATACTCATCGTTTAAGCACAAGTGGGGTTGCCAGTTTTACATAAAGCATTGTTGTGTTCACATCATTAGAGTCGCTTTAGCTCAATTGATTAGAGTAAAGCTCCCCCTAGATGTGATATCCCCCCTAAGAGGGATGAACTAACCTTGGGTTTTGTGGATAATGATTTCATGTAGGTGTTAAAGATGTAGATGCTCAATGTTGATGTAGATAATTCGAAGCAATCATTTGGAGTGATTTGCACTTTCAATACCTACACGGGTTAGTCCCACAAGGAACAAACAAGGATCCATAGACATAGAGTGATATTCACATGAGATGAAGTCCATGAATCCATTAGATTACCTTGTCCCTTGTCTTACCAACAAGAGGGTTTGTGACTCATTGAACTAGTGCAACATATGGAAGTTGTTTGCACTTGTCCTTGCCAAGATGATAAGAGTGAAGTATGTTGGCGGAGTCACCCTCAAGAACTCTCTAGTTCTTCTTCTTAGGGATCCACACCATCTTGATGGGAATCCTTGCAGTTATAGTTGTACATGATGAAGTGGAACTTGATGTAGTCTTGGGAACCCACTTGACCAAGGCCTTAGGTGCTTCTTCAAATGCATAAATCTCCTCTTGAAGCTTGTCCTTGCCTTTTAGCTTGTGGTCTTCTGGTGGAAGATCATGTAACATCCCAAATTTTCCATTTGGAATGTTATACATTAGGTCATCTTTGCATATCATATTTTTATTGCATTTTGGTTTGATCCTAGAGATTCTACGCAACTCAAGGACCCACAGAGAGAGTTGGGAATTTTGTTATTTTCATATATGAGTTTTTATCGAATTTTGAAAATAGGATCGTTTGATTTTAATTATTTTCTCTTGAATATTTCTTTTATAAAAATAAAAGAGAGAGGGTAAAATGACTTCCTCAAAATAAAGAAATATTGGAGATTTAATGTTAAAATCAAATAAGAGTTTTATTCGGATTTTTATTGCTATTTTATTTGAATTAGGAAAAATATGCGTTTTTCAAAGTTGCATAATAGGCCCAAATAAATGTTCACCTTGTCCAGTATATTTTTAGAGGATGGGGAAAATTTATTTCAGGATTTTTATAGTCCGTTTAGTATTTCTTTTATTTGTTTTTCTGCATGGAATATTTTAAAAAAAAGAGGAAACCGACTTTGGGCAATACCCGCCCGGGACTCCGCCGGGGGGGGGGGCTTTATAAGCCGCCAAGGCCGCAGCCCCGCAACCAACCAGCCCGCCCCGCCGAAACCCTACCCGCGCCAGCCCACCGCCGTCGCCGACGTCGCCCGTTGCGACCGCGCCACCCCGCCGCCGACCCGCCGAAGCCGCGCCGCCACCTCGCCGCCGCCGCCGGAGTTCGCCGGAGCGGCCGGAATTCGCCGCCGCCGTCGCCGGTTTCCTTTGACCGGTTCGGTTTTTCAGTAAAAACCTAGATGCGTTTTTATTAGATCGGTTTTATTTCATTTTATTCGGTTTAATTATATAGCGGATGTTTGTCCGTACGTTCATTTTAACGAACGGTTTTCGCCTATTAGCTGCAGATAGCGAATGTTCGTTCGTTAGCCTGTTAGTCAGTTTTCTTTTTCTCGGATTTTTTCACGATTATTTTCGTTCGCGATTTCTGATTCGATTTTCGTTTTAGTTTAACTTTTCGCTCGTTTATCGGAATCAGGCGATTCAAGCGCCTAGAGTTTCGTCTCGAAGCCCTCTTTTTGTTTAATCAACTTAAACAAGTGTTTGCTACTGTAAAATTTGACTTTAGTCCAGATTAGTAATCGAAGCTTGTTTCTTTCGCAATTTGAGTTTCGTTGTTTCATTTGATTTGATTCTTTTTGCAAACCAGAGTTCTTAAGTTGAATTTTCTGGTTAGATCTTCTTATTTGAGTTTTTCCTGTGCATCTTTGCTTGATTTCTTATTGTATGCTTGTTTGTTTGCGATAGAGTACCCGGAGTGCGAAGCGTGCTACTACGAGTCTCTAGGTTTAACGGATCATCAGCAAGGCAAGTAACACTTTGATCATACCCCTTTACTACCCAGTTTTATTGCATTAGATCAATCCTCAAACAATTCCATGGTTAGGATCTGATTAAATTGTGGGTTTGGGAAGTAGATGAGGTAGAACCTATTACCTATTTTATTATCAAACCCTTGGGAGTTACTTCTACGTTGCTTATATTGCTATGTTATGCTCGTAGACGTGGTTTGGGTTTGAGTGTATTCATGACAGATGTGAGTATTGTTAATTAATGGTTAACTTAAGGTGGCAACTTTAATACACATCTGGGTGAATTGAGGCACCTGGGGAACCCAGTGTTGCCTGTATTTTTTTGGAAATCCCGGGGTACCGTGTGATTCTCCTATGGACTGCCACGCAGGCTCCAAGGGATCATAAGATTATTCATGCTAGAAACTTCCGTGTGCAGCCACATGCCATTATGGGTTCTCGCATAGTTGAGTAAGTTGTGGGAAACCTTTCCATGATGGGCTAGCAGATGTAGGGGATTGTAGGTGTACAGGCCTATCTATCGGTTAAGGGGACCTCTTCGGAAAGACTGTGTCTCGGTCATCCGTTTCTCAAACATTATGTAGTGTGAGAAATCCAACGGAGGAGATCAAATCTTGTGGGGAAAAGTGCACAAACCTCTGCAGAGTGTATAAACTAGTCGTGGTTAGCCGTGTCCCCGGTTATGGACATCTTGAGTATCTAGTTCTTGGATTATCATGTGGATCTCATCACTCTTAATATAATTTGATTGGGTTAAATGATGATGCTTAATTGGGATTGAGTTGGGTGAACCTTCTCAATGTTTAACAACCACCATGATAGTTAAATAAAATTTATTCCTTTGTTGTAGGGGAAAATTGGCTTTCCGCAAAACATATTAACCATTCAGCCTCCACCAGCCATATATGCATGTAGTGATAGCATTATTCTGTTCATTACCCTTTTGTGTTTCCTTGCCAGCATATTCCATGTGTTGACCCGTTTCGGGCTGCAACGTATCATGTTGCAGACTTTTCACACGATGAGTAAGGAGCCTTAGGTCGTGGTCTTTCACTCAGTGATGCTGTTGGTGTTGATGGACTCACTTTATCTTCCAAGCCTTGCGTTGTTATTGTATTAGATGGCCTTAAGCCATATTTATTGTAATAAGTTCTCTTTTGATACATTCGATGTAATAAGTGTGTGATTGCTACTCTGTTATAAATCATCAAGTATGGTGCGTGTCAGCATTACCGATCCAGGGATGACACTGACGCACAGAGATCGGACTGTTTGAGGTCTGGTCGCTACAAGATGGTATCAGAGCACACGCTGACTGTAGGACACGACCACTAAGCTAAAGTCCTAGATCACTACTCGCTTCTCATTTCTGACTCCTCTCCATTTTCTACTCTTTAGGATGGCGGACGCAACAAGTTTGCACAACCAGATGAAGACACACCTTTTGGACGCCACTTGAAGGAAGTCACTAGGTACCTGAACATTGGAATACCAAGCTTCACCGGGACTTACAACGCCACTTTACCGGAAGAGGAGCGCTGGATGATTCAAGTTCAAGGTCCAGGAAGGACATTCACGCTAGTCACTGAGCCCATAGAGTTTTCCTTTGATGCACCAACCTGGAGTCTAGGAAAGAGTATGGCAGCCCACATCACCATGGGACACATTGGAGAAGTTTACCACAAGGATCTCAAGGATTCTATCTACCAGATTTGTGGGCGCCGAGATGAGCAATGGGAGGTGATTAGCACCAGGAAGGATAGATCCATTGCAACTTTCATCAGGGAGTTAAACCAGCACATTCGTCACCAGGAGAACCAGATGTGCGCAAGCATGATAGATCTGAAGAAGGCGATGACCAGGATCATGGAGCTGGAGGAAGAACTCAAGTCTACATGCGATGGATACGAGGAGGAAATGATGATATTAGTGGAGATGAATGATGATCCGACAAGGAAGCTAGGAGTATTCATGGGAGACCCCGCGCTAGGAGGAGAAGACGACGATTCTACTTGCCCGGAGAACTACATCATCATCGATGCCACCGACTCGGACCCTGACGATAGTGATGATGACTATGTTGATGAAGGTGGAGCGGATATTATTGAGTCTTCCACCGATCAATTTTTTTAGTCGAACACCAAATCAATAGTAGTATTCCACCATGTATATAGTATAGTTTGAGCACTTTTGTAACGATACTTCTAGACTGATTGTATGCCCTTGCTTGATTGATTGAGTGATATGATTGTGTTTGTCTCATGTGCATATGGGTAGTGTTTTCTCACTAGACCTCATTCTATTCTATTCTCTTCCCTCTAAACCCTTAGATGCCTCCGAGACGTGACCCCGAATTTACCTTTCCACCGGAGCTCACTCAGTTGATCCAGCAACAGAATACCTTGATGCAGTTGTCAGTTCAGAACCAAGGCAACAACAACAACAACCCACCACTACCCCCAGTTGACAACTTAGCCCGTTTTCTGAGGTTGCAGCCGCCGGTGTTTTCTAGTAGCACCGAGCCAATGGTGGCAGATGATTGGCTCCATAGGATTGAAGGGAGTTAACCACTACAGGATGCACAGATGCCGAGAAGGTGCGTTTTTCCACGCACTAATTGGATGGACCAGCAGCCTCATGGTGGGAGAATTACACTGTCACCTATCCTATAGCCAATGTTACATGGGACAAGTTCCAGCAGGATTTTCGCACTGCCCATGTATCAACATGAGCTATGGCCATGAAGAAGTGTGAGTTCCGCAACTTACGCCAAGGAGGACGCGCAGTTGTCCAGTATGTTGATGATTTTAGCAAGCTAGCATGTTATGCCCCGGGTGACGTTGCTACGGATGCAGCTAAGCAGGAGAAGTTTTTGGAAGGACTAAATGATGAGCTAAGCATGCAGTTGATGGTAGCAACCTTTAATAACTACCAACAGTTGGTAGATAGACCTCTCATGCTTGAAGGGAAACATCAGCACATTGACAACCGCAAGAGGAAGTATGGACAAGGGAAGTATAATTCCGGAGCTCAGTAGAGACCCTATTTCACCCCGAACTTGGGAGGACCCCTATAGCATCACCATGGAGGTCACAATCACACTGGAGGAAGTTCGCACAACCATAGTGGCTCCAAGAATGGAAATGGTAACGGAGGAAGCAACAGACAGAACCGTTCCAACCCAGCAACCCCCGCCAAGAAAGATCTAAGCCATGTTACTTGCTACAAGTGCCAGAAGACCAGACATTACGCCAATGAATGTCCTGAAGCTAAGAATGGAAACGGCGATGGAAGTTCTGGGAAGAAACCCAACCGTTTCAACAGGGGACAAGTGAACCACGTTAACGTGGAGGAGATTGAGGCCCAGCCAGATGCAGTAATAGGTACGTTTTTGGTTAAGTCATTTACTGCAGTCGTTCTTTTTGACACTGGTGCATTGCATTCATACATATCAAGGGGATTTGTGGATAAGTATAAGCTGCCCACCAAAGTTCTTAGTACACCTATGTTAGTGAGCTCGCCAGGAGCAGAGTATATGGCAAGGCAAGGATGTTTTCAGATGCCATTGACCATAGGTAGGCATGTTTTCCCCTCATATCTGATAATTTTGGAGTCGCAAGGTTTGGATGTGATTCTAGGTATGGATTGGCTATCGATGTATGGAGGAAACAACGATTGCGCCAGTAAGTCGATCTAGCTCACCACCCCAGAAGGAAGAAGGATCAAGTATGTATCCCGGCATGTGCCGATTAGGACTCAAGTAAATTCCTTATCAGGAGTTGTAGAGGAGGAAGTACCAGTGGTGAGGGATTTCCCGGATGTATTTCCAGAAGTGTTGCCAGGCATGCCACCGGATAGAGACATCGAGTTTTTGATTGAGCTTTTGCCAAGCATAGGGCCAATATCTAAGAGACCGTACATGATGCCTGCACAGGATTTAGAGGAAATTAAGAAGCAGATTAAGGATTTACTGGATAAAGGATATATTCGCCCAAGCTCGTCACCTTGGGGATCACCAGTACTTCTAGTGGAGAAGAAGGATGGATCGTTGAGGATGGTTCTTGATTATCGAGGATTGAATACGGTGACGATCAAGAACAAGTACCCACTATCAATGATCAATGATTTGTTTGATCAGCTGCAAGGAGCTCAGGTGTTTTCCAAGATCGATCTGCAATTAGGGTACAATCAGCTGAAGATTCGAGGGCAGGACATACCTAAGACAACTTTTACCACGAGGTATGGGCTATATGAGTATACCGTTATGTCATTTGTCCTGACTAACGCACCTGCATATTTTATGAACATGATGAATAAGGTGTTTATGGAGTTTTTGGATAAGTTCGTAGTGGTGTTCATTGATGATATTCTGGTCTACTCGAAGAATGAAGAGGAGCATAAAGAGCATTTGTGATTAGTACTTGGGAAGCTTAGAGAACATCAGCTATACGCCAAGTTCAGCAAGTGTGAGTTTTGGTTGAAGGAAGTTGGATTCCTTGGACATGTTTTATCCGGAGAAGGAATAGAGGTAGACCCCTCCAAAGTCATCATTGTGACAAATTGGGAGGCACCCACGTCATTGGAGAGATCCAGAGTTTTCTTGGACTCGCAGGATACTACCGGAGGTTCATTGAGAATTTCTCTAAGATTGCAAAGCCTATGACGGAATTGTTAGAAAACGACACCAAGTTCAAATGGACTGAGGAATGTGAGGCCAGTTTTCAGGAGTTGAAGAAACGCTTGGTTACATCACCAGTGTTGATCCTGACAGATCAACGCAAGGATTACAAAGTGTATTGTGATGCTTCTCGTCGAGGACTTGGAGCAGTGCTTATCCAGGAAGGAAGAGTTGTTTTCATATGCCTCGCGACAGGTTAAACCCCATGAGTTAAATTATGCTACGCATGATTTGGAGTTAGCAGCCGTAGTGCATGCGTTGAAGACTTAGAGACATTTTCTCATCAGAAACCATTGTGAGGTATACACGGATCACAAGAGTTTGAAGTATATCTTCACGCAGAAGGAGTTGAATCTCAGGCAGAGGAGATAGTTGGAACTCATTAAGGATTATGACATGAAGTTGCACTATCATCCTGGGAAGGCTAATGTAGTAGCCTATGCATTGAGCCGCAAGAGTCATGTCAATACACTCATGACCAGAGAGTTACCCAAGGAGTTAGCAGAGAATCTTCGCGAGCTATGTTTGGAGATAGTTCCGAGAGGTTATGTAGCAGCATTGGAGATTCAGTCTACTTTGATGGATAAGATCAGAGAAGCTCAGAAGACAGACAAGGAGATTGCCGAGATAAAGGAAAGGATGAGCAAAGGAAAGGCTAAAGGATTTCGTGAGGATGAGCACGATACCTTATGGTTCGAGGACCGCGTATATGTGCCAAATGATCAGGAGATCAAGAAGCTGATTTTGTAGGAGGCCCATGATTCGCCATATTCGATTCACCCAGGAAATACTAAAATGTAACTGGATTTGAAGGATAGTTTCTGGTGGACCTGAATGAAGAAGGATATTGTGGAGTATGTAGCAGTTTGTGATGTATGTCAGAGAGTGAAGGCAGAGCATCAGAAGCCAGCTCATTTCATCGATACCCGAAAGGAAGTGGGACAAGCTAGGTATGGATTTTATCACGGGATTGCCCAGGACTCGTTCAGGCTATGACTCGATATGGGTTGTAGTCGATCATTTGACGAAAGTAGCTCATTTCATCCCAGTGAAGACCACTTACACCAGTGCTAAGTTAGAAAATATATACATGACCAGGATCGTATGTTTGCATGGAGTTCCAAAGAATACTGTATCAGATAGAGGAACCCAGTTTACCTTAAAGTTTTGGAATCAGTTGTATGAAACTTTGGGAACCAGGCTAGAGTTCAGTACAGCTTTTCACCCGTAGACAGATGGACAGACTGAGAGAGTCAATCAGATTTTGGAGGATATGTTGAGAGCTTGTGCGCTATACTATGGATCTAGTTGGGACGACAATTTGCCTTACGCAGAGTTCTCTTACAACAACAAGTATCAAGCCAGCTTGAAGATGGCCCCTTTCGAAGCATTGTACAGAAGGAGGTGCAGGACACCATTGTTGTGGGATGAAGTTGGAGAATGACAGTTGTTTGGACCAGATTTGATTAAAGAGTCTGAAGAGAAGGTTAAGCTTATTCGCGATAGACTCAAGGTAGCCCAGTCCAGGCAAAAGAGCTATGTGGATTCTAAACGCAAGGAGACAGATTACGAAGTCGGAGACAGAGTGTATCTTCGTGTATCACCTCTTCGAGGAGTGAAGCGCTTTGGAGTTAAGGGAAAGTTAGCACCATGTTTTGTGGGACCATACTAAGTTTTGGAACGTATGGGAGAAGTTGCTTACAAGTTGGAATTACCTGAAGGATTGCCAGGAGTTAACGATGTGTTCCACGCTTCTCAGTTGAAGAAGTGCCATGCAAAGATGGCTGATATCCCTCTGAGAAATACAGTGCCACTGGAAGCGATACAGTTGGATAGCGACTTGACCTACAAGGAGAAGCCAGTCAAGATTCTCGAGTTCGCCAGCCGAGTTACACGCAGCAAAGTTATCAAGTTCTGTAAAGTTAAGTGGAGCCACCATACTGAAGATGAAGCCACCTGGGAACGAGAGGAAGACCTACGGAAAGATCACCCTCACCTATTTTCTTGCCAACCCGAATCTCGAGGGCGAGATTCATCTTAAGGGGGGTAGGTTTGTAACATCCCAAATTTTCAATTTGGAATGTTATACATTAGGTCATCATTGCATATCATATTTTATTGCATTTTGGTTTGATCCTAGAGATTCTACGCAACTCAAGGACCCACAGAGAGAGTTGGGAATTTCGTTATTTTCATATATGAGTTTTCTCAAATTTTGAAAAGAGGATCGATTAATTTTAATTATTTTCTCTTGAATATTTCTTTTATAAAAATAAAAGAGAGAGGATAAAATGACTTCCTCAAAATAAAGAAATATTGGATATTTAATGTTAAAATCAAATAAGAGCTTTATTTGGATTTTTATCGCTATTTTATTTGAATTAGGAAAAATATGCATTTTTGAAAATTGCATTAGAGGGCCAAATAAATGTTCACCTTGTCCAGTAGATTTTTAGAGGACGGGGAAAATTTAGTTCAGGATTTTTGGAGTCCGTTTAGTATTTCTTTTATTCGTTTTTCTGCGCGGAATATTTAAAATAAGAAGAATAGGAAACTGACTTTGGGCCATACCCGCCCGGGACTCCGCCCGGGGGGGCTTTTTAAGCCGCCGAGGCCGCAGCCCCGCAGCTCACCAGCTCACCCCGCTGAAACCCTAGTCGCGCCAGCCCGCCGCCGCCGCCGCCCGCGCCGCGCGCCGCCACCGCCGATGCCGCGCCGCTCCGCCGCAGACCCGCCAGAGCCGCGCCGCCGCCTTGCTGCCGGAGCCGGAGTTCGCTGCCTCCGCTGCCGGTTTCCTTTGACCAGTTCGGTTTTTGGGTAAAAACCTAGATGCATTTTTTATTAGATCGGTTTTTTTCCGGTTTAGTTATATAGCAGACGTTCGTCCTTACGTTCATTTTAACGAATGGTTTTCGCCCGTTAGCCGCAGATAGCGAACGTTCGTTCGTTAGTCTGTTCGTCACTTTTCTTTTTCTCAGATTTTTTTGCGATTATTTTCAATCGCGATTTCTGATCTAATTTTCGTTTTAGTTTAACTTTTCGCTCGTTTATCGGAATGAGGCGATTCAAGTGCCTAGAGTTTCGTCTCGAAGCCCTCTTTCTGTTTAATAAACTTAAACAAGTTTTTGCTACTGTAAAATTTGACTTTAGTCCAGATTAGTAATTGAAGCTTGTTTCTTTCGCAGTTTGGGTTTCGTTATTTTGTTTGATTTGATTCTTTTTGCAAACCGGAGTTCTTAAGTTGAACTTTCTGGTTAGATCTTCTTATTTGAATTTTACATGTGCATATTTGCTTGATTGCTTATAGTATGCTTGTTTGTTTGCGATAGAGTACCCAGAGTGCGAAGCGTGCTACTACGAGTCTCTAGGTTTCACGGATCATCAGCAAGGCAAGTAACACTTTGATCATACCCCTTTACTACCCGGTTTTATTGCATTAGATCAATCCTCAAACAATTGCATGGTTATGATCTGATTAAATTGTGGGTTTGGGAATATGAGGTAGAACCTATTACCTGTTTTATTATCAGACCCTTGGGAGTTACTTCTACGTTTATTATGTCGCTATGCTATGCTCGTAGACGTGGTTTGGGTTTGAGTGTATTCATGACAGATGTGAGTATTTTTAATTAATGGTTAACTTAAGGTGGCAACTTTAATACACATTTGGGTGGATTGAGGCACCTCGGGAACCCAGTGTTGCATGTATATTTTTTTGGAAATCCCGGGGTACCGTGTGATTCTCCTATGGACTGCCTCCCAGGCTCAAAGGGATCATAAGATTATTCATGCTAGAAACTTCCGTGTGTAGCCACATGCCATTATGGGCTCTGGCATAGTTGAGTAAGTTGTGGGAAACCTTTCCATGATGGGCTAGCAGATGTAGGGGATTGTAGGTGTACAGGCCTATCTATCGGTTAAGGGAACCTCTTCAGAAAGACTGTGTCTCGGTCATCCGTTTCTCAAACATTATGTAGTGCGAGAAATCCAACGGCAGAGATCAAGTCTTGTGGGGAAATGTGCACAAACCTCTACAGAGTGTATAAACTAATCATGGTTAGCCGTGTCCCGGCCCCGGTTATGGACATCTTGAGTATCTAGTTCTTGGATTATCATGTGGATCTCATCACTCTTAATATAATTTGATTGGGTTTAATGATGATGCTTAATTGGGATTGAGTTGGGTGAACCTTCTCAATGTTTAACAACCACCATGATAGTTAAATAAAATTTATTCCTTTGCTGTAGGGTAAATTGGCTTTCCGCAAAACATATTAACCATATAGCCTCCACCATCCATATATGCATGTAGTGATAGCATTATTCTGTTCGTTACTCTTTTGTGTTGCCTCGCCAACATATTACATGTGCTGACCCGTTTCGGGCTGCAGCCTATGATGTTGCAGACTTTTCAGACGACGAGTAAGGAGCCTTAGGTCGTGTTCTTTCACTCAGTGATGCCGTTGGAGTTGATGGACTCACTTTATCTTCCAAGACTTCCGCTGTTATCGTATTAGATGGCCTTAAGCCATATTTATTGTAATAAGTTCTCTTTTGAGACATTCGATGTAGTAAGTGTGTGATTGCTACTCTGTTATAAATCGTCAAGTATAGTGCGTGTCAGCATTACTGATCTAGGGATGATACTGATGCACAGAGATCAGACTATTTGAGGTCTGGTCACTACAGATCATCTTGAGCTTGTGTTCCTTGGAAAGAAGTAAGATCATACTTCTCTTGTTGAGGAACAAACTTTGTCTTGGGGTATTGCTCTTCTTCCCACTCAACTCCATTGGCATTGAACTGCCGTTCAAAACCATCACCTTGATTCTTCCGGTGTCTTCCTTGCTTGCGTACAATTTCCTCAAATTGCTTGCTTCCGGCAAGACTCTTGTAAAAACCTTTCTCTATGATTCTCTTCAATAAGCTATTTTCTTGCTCAAGTGTAACTTGGCTAAGAGAATCATTAGTGGAATCAAGAGAACTACTAGAAGCAACAACATTGGATTTAGCATGATTGTTGTTACTACTAGAGGAAGAATCTTTCTTGTTCTTGTTGCTAGATTTAACTTGTGGCATGTAAGTAGACAAGAGTAAATGCTTGGCAATGTAAGAAGAACTTTTCTTGTGAAGATCATCATTGATTGCTTTTAAGAACTCATGCTCTTGCTCAAGGTTGAGCTTTTCAAAGCGTAGCTTCTCATGAGTCTTTAAAAGTTCCCGATGATCTTCCAAGGTAGTTTCATGAGCTAATTTAAGAGTGTTTAGTTCTTTAGTTAGATGCCCAATCTCCTTCTAATTATCGTCATTAGTTTTATCTTGATTATCATGATTAATAGCAAGTTCATCATAGTATTCATAACTAGAGTGGTCCTCTCCTCCTTCATTTTTCTCCTCCACTCCACCTCTCCTCCACTCCATCTCCTCCTCTCCTCCACTCCATCTTCCCTCCTCTCCTCCACCATACTACCCTCCTCCTCTTCGGCGACCTCCTCCTCTCCGGCGACCTCCTCCTCCTCCTCTCCGGCGACCTCCTCCTCCCTCCTCTCCTCC
>NC_057800.1:554477095-554492962 GCF_018294505.1 Triticum aestivum | reverse complement strand
GTTTCTCCTCCCTCCTCTCCGGTGAGCTCCTCCTCCCTCCTCTTCGGTGAGATCCTCCTCCCTTCTCTCCTCCCATCCCCTCATGGTTTCTCCTTCCTCCTCTCCGATGCTCCGGCGACCTCCTCCTCCTCCTCCTCTCCGGCGACCTCCTCCTCCTCCTCTCCGGCGAGCTCCTCCTCCTCTCCGGTGATGTAGACGAGTGCCTCTCAGGTGACCTCCTCCTCCTCTCTGGCGAACTCCTCTCCGGCAAAAGAGCACGGCAAAAGAAGGGAGGAGGAGCTCAATTAAAGTAATCAACCTACACATGCAGTTCTAAGAGTATAGTAGTGGAATTTAAAACAAGTGCATACGAAGGTAAAGGGAGGAGTTTGGAGGGAGCAAACGCAATGTAGACACGGAGATTTTTGGCGTGGTTCCGATAGGTGGTGCTATCGTACATCCACGTTGATGGAGACTTCAACCCACGAAGGGTAACGGTTGCACGAGTCCACTGAGGGCTCCACCCATGAAGGGTCCACGAAGAAGCAACCTTGTCTATCCCACCATGGCCATCACCCACGAAGGACTTGCCTCACTAGGGTAGATCTTCATGAAGTAGGCAATCTCCTTGCCCATACAAACTCCTTGGTTCAACTCCACAATCTTGACGGAGGCTCCCAAGTGACACCTAACCAATCTAGGAGACACCACTCTCCAAAAGGTAATATATGGTGTGTTGATGATGAACTCGTTGATCTTGTGCTTCAAATGATAGTCTCCCCAACACTCAACCCTCTCTCATAGAATTGGATTTGGTAGAAAGATGATTTGAGTGGAAAGCAACTTGGGGACGGCTAGAGATCAAGATTTATGTGCTTGGAATGGAATATCTTGACCTCAACACAAGTGTAGGTGGTTCTCTCTCAAAAAATGTATGTTGGACGTGTAGGCATGTTCTGATGGCTCTCTCCTCGAATGAAGAGTGGGTGGAGGGGTATATATAGCCTCCACACAAAATCTAACCGTTACACAGAAATCACCAAACTCGGTGGGACTGAATGATAAAACTCGGTCAGGCCGATTTAGTTCAAAATGTGAATGTTAGGATTTTCGGTGGGACTGACATGTCAACTCGGTGGGACCGATTTCATTAGGGTTAGGGCATAACGTAATCTCGGTGAGACCGATTGCACAAACTCGGTGGGACCGATTTTGGTAATAGACAAACAGAGAGTTGGTCAGGCAGACTCGGTGGGACCGATTCGCTCATCTTGGGTAGACCGAAACGTTACGAAGGGGAAACAGAGAGTTTGCATTGCAATCTCAGTGGGACCGATCGCTCATCTCGGTTGGACCGAAACGTTACGAAGGGAAACAGAGAGTTTGCAATCCCATCTCGGTGAGACCGAGATCCCTATCGGTGAGACCGAAGTGACTAGGGTTTGTGGCAGTGGCTATGTCAAGTGAACTCGGTGGCGCCGGATAGAAGAGTTCGGTGGGGCCGAGTTTGACTTTTGGTTTGGGACATATGTGGATATGAGAAAGTAGTTGAGAGTTTTGGGATCATATCACTAAGCATTTTGAGCAAGTAACTCATTAAGCAACACCTCACCCCTTTTAATAGTATTGGCTTTTCCTATGGACTCAATGTGATCTTCGATCACTAAAAGTAAATGTAGAGTCTTGTGCTTTGAGCTTGAGCCAATATTTTGTCCTTAGCATTTTGAGGGGTCCACTTTCTAATCCATGCCATGCCAATCATTGAGCTTTCCTGAAATATTTATCTTAAAATAGCATTAGCTCAATGAGCTATATGTTGTTAGGAATTACCAAAACCACCCAGGGATAGTTGCACTTTCAGGGCCCGTAAGGCACACAACCATGTTAGTATTGTAATGTCTAGACTCGACTTTGACCAAGGGGTGTGGAAGGGAGATTCCTACAGGCAGTCGACTCTGATACCAATCTGTGACACTACCGATTCAATCATACACTAATCATACACGCAAACATGTACGATCAAGATCAGGGACTCATGAGAAGATATCACAACACAACTCTAAAAAATAAAATAAGTCATACAAGCATCATAATACAAGCGAGGGGCCTCGAGGGCTCGAATACAAGTGCTCGATCATAGACGAGTCAGCGGAAGCAACAATATCTGAGTACAAACATAGCTTAAACAAGTTGCCATAAGATGGCTAGCACAAACTGGGATGCAGAGCGAAAGAGGCGCAGGCCTCCTACCTGGGATCCTCCTAAACTAATCTCACTACAAAAAAATACACTCCCGTGATGATACGTGTTTGTCACAGTAGGTCGCTTTTTTGTCATGCATGTACATCCATGACAAATTTATGATAGAATCAAGATAGTCATACTTGTGCTGTCGTAGAAGTGTTCCATGACATTACCAAAATTATCATCACGGAAGTGTCCACTTCCATGACGATAAATCGCGCGTCATAGAAGTGCTTTCGTCAAGGGTGACCGACACGTGGCATCCATTGTAACAGAACGCTGTTAAGCTATCGGGTTGGGTTTTGGATCCGATAACCCATTAACAGCCCCGACCAATGGGAAATTTCCACATGTAAAATTCTTATTGGCCGGATGAAACAAGTGTCAGCTCGTCAGTGGGTCAGATAGGCGCCTATGATATGTCGACACGTGCCATGGACCACCACTGGCCCATTTAGCTTACAAAGCCGGCCCGTTTGACTTGGTCAAAAGTTAATGGGCTGGCCCATGAAAAGCCTGTTAACGGTCTCTTTGCAAATAGCCCATTTTACGGCCCGTTAACTCACGGCCCGTTAGGCCTTAAAGGAAATCGGCCCAACAACGTCATGTGGGCCGTCGAATATAACACCAGCCCATTTCACTTTCGGCCCATGTATGGCCCACGACGTCTTTCGGCCCATATGAGGCCTTCGTATCTTTCGGCCCTTTACAGGCCCACGGCGACTCTAGCCCATACTGAACAGTAATTTTCTTTATACCCGTTAATGGCCCGTGATTTACATGGGACGTTTCCAGCCCATGTTAGCTTTTGGCCTATTGACGGCCCATACGTTCTTGGGATCCTTTTGGGCCCTCGATTACTTCCGACCCATTACTGGCATGTTCCCCTAATGGGCGAAATTCGACCCATGGCAAGAGTCGGCCCGTTACTAGCCTGTTCCCCTAATGGGCCAAATTCATCCCATGGCAAGAGTCAGCCCGTCACTGGCCTGTTACCCTAATGGGCCAAATTCGGCCCATGGCAAGAGTCGTCCCGTTTCAGGCCTGTTAACCCGTTGCGCCGTTTCCAGCCCGTCCTATATTCTGGCCCATTAACGACCCGTTATGCCTGTGACAGAATTAAGCCTTTGCTGTCCTACGGCCTCTTACCGTGCTGGGCCGATACCAATTACGCCCGATTACGACCCATGTAGACCCATTTATCCGACGGCCTGAGGCCCATCGATTACATGCCCATTTATTGACAGCCCGTAGGAGACCCATGGATCCTACGACCCGTATATGGCCCATGGTAGTTGCGGCCACTAGCAAACCAGGGAAAAAGAAGACTAGGAAATAAATAAGGTCGAAATTAACGCTAGGCTATTAAGGCGATTGCACAGATTACATCCACTCGGCATCAAAGATCGCCACCAGTGCAAATATAGGGAACACCCTACACTATACAAAAATGGCTTGCTGTTTTCTTCAGCCGGTGGTTGCACGTTAAGAATAAATTTTGTATCGCACCAAAACAAATTACAACTATATAACAAAAGGGAGGTTGGCATAAAACTTAACAGTCTAGCAGATAAATGCACCACCAGAAGTTTAGAAGCTCAGTTCATTTGACCTAACTGTTACGTTTTCATGATGTATTGTCCGATGGAGCACCATAACCCTCGCCTTAATTTCCCCTAGGCTCCTGAACAACATAGCAAATGTCTGATAGTCTGGTTTCAAAACCATGCATATCTTGACGACATTGAGCAATGTTTCTCCTTGTTTCACAAAGGGTCTCTGTTAGGGAATGGACTTGTGTCTGGAGCGCAGATACAACATTGCTTTGAGCTTGCATATCTTGATCATGAGGCAGTTTGGACGATATTGCCTTAACAACCAACCCAGTATTACGCAGGAACGTGCTTTTGGCACTATTAGTGGACAGGTACTGACCCACTGCAGCAAGAGCTGACATTGCGGTTATAGTTGCCTCGCCACCTTCAGAAGGTGGCGGTTCCACCATTTTTCCCATAGCTCGCTGAAAAGTTGAGGTTTTACATTAGTAGTACTAGAACACAAGATATTAAGGAGGCAGCAAAACCAAACAAAATAGCTTTGGTCTATATACAGAACTTATTCTGGTGAACCCATGTAAAATATTAGTTGTATTTCATTGCAAAGTACATAATAAAACTAGGTTCCAAACATATGACCATGTACCATCGCTAATGTATTTCTATTTCTTCATATTGTATTGAGGGCTAAGGATAAAGAGACGAAGTTTATAATACGGTAAGCATAGTATGACATCATTCATATCACAAAACAACTGAGAATAGACAAACAGGCAATTGTAAAGTTGTGTGGGCAAGTCCAGCACGGAACTAGATTACAGGTCAAGATCAAAGGAACATCACTCCTCTCTTTTAAACCTTGTAAGGTGCAAGGATACGCTAATACAATTGTGTATAAAATTGAGAAGAGTAATAGACATTGGCTGCAAACCATGGAGTTCAAGGCACAAGTCAGAGTAAGTAGTAGTTAAAAGGCATGAGAATTAAGGACTTACAATAGCGGCTTTGACTGGTGTAGTCATGCCCTTCTTCTTGCTGGTGTAACAGTCCTTGAAGATTTCCACGACATTTGGTTCAGGTACTTTTTGGTCCTTGCGGGCTTTCCTCTGCATTTCGAACAAGTCAATATAGATATGATAATATGGTACAGCAAAAAGAGTGAAACAATAGCTAATTACAAGAGCCTCGCTGTGTGCAATATAGCTACGAGATCATGTCGTCTGTTGGAATTTCACTTTTGTACGGTTGGCCTTGTTCTTTGAACAGTTCACCTACAAGAAGATAGATTTGTGTGGCACATGCGTAAATAGGACTTCAACATGTGATTTGATCACATATATATAATGTACCTGATACTTTGGATCAGACCAGTGTTTAACAAGGCCCCTTCAGTCTTCATCCGATATATTTTCCACTGGATATGTTTGGGAAAGTTCACTGTTAGCCTTGCCTTCAAAGTGAGTTTTCCTCAAGTTATACCGATACTATCGCAGAGCAGACTTGAAAACATGGGTGCAAGCTTGTCTGGTTGCATCATCTTGGCTATCCAACTTGAACCTCATCTGTTCAAAATTATGGGAGTCTCATTATCAGCAACCTAGAAAGTATGGGATAGAGCAAGACGATATTACTAGTTTCCATACATAACCATACTTACAGATAAATGGTCGAGGAAGGTGTTGAACTGGGTTTCGTCTCTGTCATTCCTGTACTGAATCCATGTTGGGAGGATATGTACATGACACCTAACGGCAACCGCTGCCTCTGATACTAACTTGGCTGACTCTGTAGCATCACGTGGCCTTTTTAAACCTGCCTGAAAATGGATCTCCATTATTCCTCCTCTACATTTAGTTAACCTATCGAGCATTATCCCTGATGTTTGTTTCCTCTTGCGCCTAGGTGCTAGTCCAACAACGAACATAGGAAGTGTTAGTGTACATCAAACTGTGAGACTACATATAAAGAAGCATGCAACTGTAACTTGACTCCAGCAACTACCTTCTTGCTGTTGAAGCTCACAAGGTTCATTTGATATTGCCAACTCGTTTTGTATCAAGAGTGCTTGGGAAGTAGTGTCAGGTGGCAAGGGAGCTTGGGAACGTGCTGCTAGCTCAGTTGACGCACGAGTAAGTCGTGCAGCTGGTAGTACTGTGGTAGGTGTTGCAAGAACTAGGGCTGTCACTGCTTATTTGGTGGCAGCTATTTGTTTCTGTTTGGCTTTTTTTGCAACTCGTGTAGCATGGGTGCCGTGTTTGTAGAATTTTCCGCTGGACTTTGACCTTCTATTGCACCATCGGTACTAGCAGAATCTGCAGGATTCATCCACTTCTCATTCCCTGCCATTCTGTGTTTCTTCCTCTTTCTCTGTGCCATGTTAAGTCAAGCCGACAAGAAAAACGAATAACAATTTAGTTCTTCAGAACAAATTGATGTGTGATGCAGACGAACTGAACTTTGATGTTAGACAACCACATGATAGGAGGATGTAATATGTATGAAAAACAGGACGGAAGAGATAACCAGAACTATGATGTGTAAACTAAGAAGAAGACATTTCACCAAATTAGAAGCAATGCAATGGAAGGTAGACACCATATGAAAGATGCTACAAATATTGCTTTGCCAAGTTAACAGTGTCTCATCATAAATGGCGTTTAAACAAATGTGAAAGCAGTACAAGAAATAAATCATATGCAAGATGCAAACAACATCACACTACCATGTTAGAGGTCTCTCGTCATTTGTGCCATTGCATATTCACAGCATTGCATATTCACAGCTTATGATGTGTAAACTAAGGAGAAGGCATTTCAACAAATTAGAAGCAATGAAAGCTAGACACCATATGAAATATGCAACGGATATCACTCTACCAAGTTAAAACTATCCCGTCATAAGTGCCATTTCAACAAATTAGTAGTAAAAGCTAGAAAAGAATGTGATATGTAACCTATATCACACTCCAAAGTCAAACGTGTCTTATGATAAGTGATTGTTGCAGGTTACACAACAGTAGTAATTTGATGTAAGAACATGGTGTGACAGACAGATATTGTATGTTCTAGAAACAGGAACACGTGTCTTATTCAAGTATAATGTGTAAAGTAAGCATATGGAATTCAACAAAATTAGAAGCAATACAAGCTAGACATCACACATAGCATGCAACCACATATAACAGTGCCAAGTTAGAGGGAGCACCGGTGATGCTGCACTAGGGGAGACGTGCTCATCATAAAAACAGCTTTGTTGAGTGTCTATGCATGTGTTGTCTTGGAAATCATCTTGGGGTGTGGAGGAGTAGAAACTATAGAGGCCCTCCGTCCGGAAGGAGCACCTTTATCTGCTGCCTTGCTAACTTCCTTCCGCTTTATTGATTTTGAATTGTCAAGTAAAACCGACAAGAAAAAGCAATAAAATTCTCTCTTCAGAACTCATTCATGCATGATACTGACAATCACTACTTTGATGTAAGGCAAACACATGATACCAGGATGGAATATGTACGAAAAACAGGATGGCATGGCATGTTCACAACTGTTTGTGTAAACTAAGCAGAAACCATTCCAGCAAATAAGAAGCAATGCAAGCTAGACACCACATGAAAGATGCAACCAATATGACTCTGCCAAGTTAAAAGCGTCCCATCATAAATGGAATTTCAACAAATTAGAAGCAACGCATGCTATAAATCATATGAAAGATGCAACTAATATCGCACTTCATATACTAAAGATGTATCGTCATGTTGATTGACGCGGGATACAAAAAAACAATAGTTTTATGTAAGGACATGCTTAATAGACAAATGTACTATGTACTAAATACAGGAAGGCATGTCACATTAACAGGTATAATGTATAAGCTAAGCAGACTAGCACATGCAGTTTAACCAGATTGAAAGAATTACAACCTAGACACCATATGCAACATGCAACCACATATCACGCTGCCAAGTTAGAGCAAGCACCTGCGATGCTAGTGTAGGGGAAATGCTATAATCAACTACAAAGCTACGTTCACTATCTTCATCTAGCATTTCTGTTTCTTGAGAATCATGTCGGGAGGCTGACGCTACATTCTTTAAATCAGGAGTAGTCCCCTTGCCTGCCTGCCTGCCTGCCTCGTCATAAGTGATTGATGAGGGATACACAAGAACATTAGTTTGATGTAAGAACATGGTTAATACACAGATGTACTAGTATGTACCAAAAACAGAAAGGCATGTCATATTCAAAGGTATAATGTGTAAGCTAAGCAGATGCAATTTAACCAAATTGGAAGCAATACAAGCTAGACAACCGGTTGGAGTGGTGAGCATGATCATCTAGGACCTGAGAGAGCCTGGTGGGAGGCGGGCTGCTTCGCCACCATCGCAGCTTTTTAGTTGGCTTCTAGGTGATGCCTATCTTTGTTGGGCTTGTCACTGGCTCGGCCAGTGCCCTGACTAGCTATTTGTCTTCTGGTGCTCACGGGATGGTGGTTCATGTAAAAAAATATCTTTCCTTATCTTACCGACTTCGGCCTTCGAATACAAGCTAGACACCATATGGAACATGCAACCACATATGACACCGCGAAGTTAAAGCAAGCACCTAGGATGGTGGTTCATTGCGAGCGAGGTCATCAACTCCAGAGCTACGTTTACCGTCTCCATCTACTGACACTGCACCCTTTATAGCGCTGTAATGTGCCTTGCCTACCCGCATACGAAGCTGGAGCGACTTCTCTCTTTTCTTTTTGGCTTCTCTCATGGCAGCAGAGTCTGAAATACCCTTGCATAAAAACACAATAGTGAGAGTAAGGGTGAAGTGTGTGCAGAACTAGTGCACTGTAAAAGTAGCAGATAGCAGGTGGCTGAAAAATAAATGATAGGAGACATATGATAGCTCTACAACATTGCATGGCACACAAAATTAGATTCTACTCCGTATGATTTTGTAATATATGAGCACAGGAAATGCAGGTAATCCTCCAGCACACCACCACATGTGGTCATATCTAAGATAACAGTCAACTAAAAATAAATAGGTCAGTCGATTTTTTAATGAACCGTCCGATCTATAAGGAATGGGCAGATGGCCTTTGTCTACCTCCCGCCAGTCACTGTTGACGATCTTTCTTGAACCGCCAGCGACCACCGGCCCAGACCCCTGCCTCCGCCGCCCCGCCCTCCCATCGACCTCACACCACCGCCGTGCTTGGCAGCGCCCCTAGGCCATCCCTTTAATCCCGGACGACCTCCAGATCAGGCGCCAGTAGCTCTAGGCCGCACACGACCCTAAGATAAACACCAACGCATTGCTTCCCCGGCGTAATAGGCGTACTAGCGCATGTTATGCCGAGGAATGCTTCCGTTAATTGGGAATCAACTGGACAGAAATTGAAATTCAGGGGGGGGGGCGATGGACCTCTAGCTAAGGTGAAATAGTACATGAGGAGAAACCTTGTGCATCATGAGTTACTAGGAACATCTAGTATCAAGAAGAAGCAGTCAACTAGTGTCTTCTGTGGGATGAATACCGTGCAAGTAGAGACGTATGATTTGCACGAATAAGGGAAGAGGAGTACCTTTTTTGATTGCCAGTGTGGTCACCTCCACATGTCGCGCCGATCTTCTCCTTTTTACCAGGGAAACCGATGTTCTGGAGGGTGCAGGCTTGGACGAACCCATGGCCAAATTGTTGACTGTGTTGCCGTGGCCGTATGTCGGTGAAGGGGAAGCAGATCTAAGGTGGCGAAGGACGGCATAGCAGGAACAGCTCCGGTGTGATGGAGGGTGGCGAAGTTGGAGCGGCAGCGGTGAGGCGCAAGACGGCGTGGTTGAACTGGCTTGGGTACGGATGGCTCGGCCTCGGCTTCAACTACTTGCCATGGAGGGCGTTGCGGTTGAGGTTGCGGTGGACGACGATGTCGGGGTATCAGCTCCGGCGTGATGGAGGAGGGCGGCGGTTGATGGGTGGGATGGGGTGGCGGACGGAGGACGCCGGGGTTTCGCGGCTGGTGGAGAGGTAGTTTTGGCGCCCACGGAGTACGAATGGGGAATCAGACGGGTGGGGGAACCATGTTTCGGTCTGGGACGCGCTTGTTTTTGGCTTTTTTTAACAGAAGATGGGGCATGCTTGTTTGAAATATGGGGGAAGTACAAACTTTGCCCCCTCTTAAATTTTGGACCTACTGCGGGTCGGGGGTAGGATGGTAATCCCAGGTGTCCCAAATAGTGGGCGGGAGCGATTTCGGCCGCGCGCATGTGTGCTTAGGCGGCCATTGTGTATGAATGTTTTTCGGATGCGGTTGCGTGGCGTCTAGATGAAGCTACAAACCTACCCCGGTTTAGACCTTTGGACATCGGGCCGGTAGGTTTCACGGGTCAGAGTTATTATAAAAGTAATTTCCTTGTACTACCAAACATTGGTCTCACGCAGTTTCGGGCGAGTAGAGGCTCTTTTGGCGCTTCGTTCAAAATTTTGAAACACAAGCATTCACGTTTGACCTTGTATGTTTGAAAACCTCATTAAATTATCCGCTTCTTTTTGAGATTTTGACACTTGAAAATCCTATAACTACGATTATTTTGGAATGGAGGAGCTAAATTTGAATCTATTTTGTACACGACTACATATGCTATTATGTACAAAATCAGAGCAAAGATTGGTGCCCCCATAATTTAGGTATGGTTTACAAATGCCATGATATCAAATTCAAATAATTGAATGGACTTCATGTTGAATTTGATTTTTTAAACCACCTTAAGTTGAATTCAAATGTATGCTAGTTCATAGGTAGCTATTTATAATGTCCATTGTGTAACTTTCGTATGTATAATGTGCTTTACACACACAACATGAACTATACTCACGTTTATATTCGATTGCTACAGCGATGCATTGTCTGGAGTTCAAAATACTAACTATGTGGATCAATTGTGTCGAATAATAACATAGACATGCTCAAATTCGATAGAATCTAGATGTCTGATGGATCAATGACCGCTCCTTACGCGAATTGCAAATATCATGATCCCATCCTAATATTTGGATACAATTTATATCTTTAGTCAATGTGTAGAGCAGTATTTTACGTGTAGTTTCACTCTCCATCGGTGGTCTCTCACACATGCTCACACACACTCTCCCGAGGTGTCTTTCTCGCACACATGCTCTAGATATAACCCTCCCTCCCTCTCGTAACCATTTACAACTGTTTCCACTAACCTTTATCACAAGCACTGTTCCTCTCGCAAACATACACATGCACAATCCTCATCGACCCTTTCTATATACATGGACCTGCCTACGTGTCTCATGTACGCACATTATCTTTACGCCTGTCTCTCACGCATTGTCTCACACCTCTCTTCCTAATCGACGAGTATGATTCTAGCAGAGCATTCTGTAGGTTACCCCTTAAAGTTAGGTTGGATGAATAGTAATATCAGAGATAAAGGGGTTACCTTAGTCCGAGAATCTAGGGTTACAAATCCTAGCTGGCTTTGTCTTGTACGACTAGTCATCCATGGGTCTTCCTAAATGCGTCACAGGCCGACCAATGTGGCGCAGGATGGAACCGAATGAAGGGCCTCACCTTGACCCACCGGACCTCACGCGGTGACACACCCTCTGCCCCCACATCTCATTATCTTCTCACACCCACACATACCAACACAAACACCACACACACAGAAAATTTCTCCTGGTGCATCTGTTCCCTCCCCCCTTGCATATACACACTCAAGGGAATGGAATCTCTTGTCGTGACATCATATTCGTCTCTCTCTCTCTAGACCACTCTCATTTCTCGTGCTATCTCTCCCACGCACCCCCCCCCCGTCGGCCCCTCTATCCATGCCTCTCTCGAATATGTAATACACACACATACCTCTCTAGGCCCCGCCAAATGCATCAACTACACATTCAAACATGTTACATCATGTACCCTATTGATCTAAAAAGCCCTATCTTCACGTTTATTTCACATACAACATTCCTTTTGAATAAAGTGTGGCCAAAAAATTATTTTAGAGTTTCTACATATATACAACATTACAAAGTTATATGGAGGAGTACGAACGCTAATTTGCATTGCATGGTGCCCACGATGATATTTATTCCGCACAGTGAATTTGCATATTTTTATACTATATACAAAGTTAGTCATAATAAAGAGAAATGAAGAGCATCTCTCTCTCTCTCCATCGCATACCCCCCATGTACACCCATTTCACGTATGCACACAAAACTATCTCCAGGCCCTCTAAAAGTAAGCCCCCCTGAAAATTCACGCGTGTTTCATCTTTCTCTCGTGATATATGCAATGACGATCATTGTATTTGAAGCGAAAGCACGATACGTACATTGGACTTCAGAATCCACTCATTACAGTCACCATTTACGTTTAGTGGTTATTATAAAGTCACGGGCTCACCGTACAACTCTGTATTTGCTCATGACATGACTAGTTGACCAGTTAAACTCTCCACGTGGCACCTCTAGTGTTGCATCACATTATCTCACTACCATCGTGCCCACCTGTCGACTTGTATCTACTCTACATCTACACTCTTATAAACTACATAAAATACACTCCTATAAAAAATAGAGTTGGTGATGATGGTGTGCCTGCCATCCTGCAATATAGGTCATCTGATTTATATCTGACGGATAGGAAAGAAACTATGGCAATTTTGCAAAAAGGTACCCACACACCTCTCCACATTTGCAAATAAGGCCTTCCCTCATTCATCCTTTTCTCTCACAAGATAAACAAGTCATACAAATGCATCTTGATGTTACGTGCAACGCATGGGTATCTTTCTAGTAAGAATGAAAACAAACGACAAAAAATATTTGGACGGTGGTTTGAAGTCATGACCACAGGCACATCAGACAAGGTGGCCTTGTATTGGTATGCTGAGCCATCTGTTTTAACACACATGACCTAGTGTGGTGATTATACACACACGCACGCATGCACACGAACTGCATCCATGCAACACATGCACCCACGCACCCACGCAACACTCACACGTACACACGCAGCCACGCACGCACACAACACTCACACGCACGCACACACACATGCATGCACACGCCAGTACACCACACGACCATCACACACTCTCACGCTCAAGTGCTCAACCTACACGTGCATGCGCACACATCAGGCCCTAACAGACACATACACAACCGGGTGATTCCCGCGCACAGGTTTGAGCCTTGTTGCGCCTGCATAAATTTGTGTTCATCTGACCTTTTGCCTATGCGAACTGACAGGTGGGACCCACAAGTAACGTGGTCAATTTAACTAGTCAACATGGCGCCACGCAGACTATTTGGCCGGTCAATAGAGTGCAATTCGATGCTGAACTGTGATCAAGTGACCGTATAATCACGGCAAAACTTATATAGTGACCGTAATCAGCTTATTCTGAAGTTCGGTGACGGTATTACGCTTTTCTCTCTATAGGCCCTCCAAAACTACATCTCTACACGTTCTCGCATGTTACATCTAACAACTATGCAATACAGCACTACTAGTACACTCTAACACAATAAATCATATGTGTTTTTAGTTTTACTAGATATCATATTGTTACTTATAATTATTCAGTTTGCATACATTAAAATTGCCTTTGAAATGTATGGCTAGTATCATCTACCGCGCGGGGAAAATCCCGCCCTTTCCTATTTAATCGGGTTTGTATCGATGGATCATGGGAAACAACAAAACTATAGTACTATACAGTACAACTGACAGTTCACTAGGCCGTCGTGTCGTCTACTCCTCCGTCGTAAGAGTGGAGCACTCGCTTTCATAAATCTTCTAGTCCCTTTCGCCGACATGTGGGACATCAAGCTACCGACTCCACGTGCCATACCAGAATACAGTGCAGAGAAGCTGGGGTGAAGCACCCCAGTCATGGCACCAGCGTAGTAATGAGCAATGAGGCGTCAAATCACAA
The DNA here is from genome assembly GCF_018294505.1 of Triticum aestivum. Classification (NCBI taxonomy): domain Eukaryota; kingdom Viridiplantae; phylum Streptophyta; class Magnoliopsida; order Poales; family Poaceae; genus Triticum; species Triticum aestivum. The sequence continues at coordinate 554,479,219 of NC_057800.1, read as the reverse complement.
AGCTGCACCTTTCCCGCAGTTAAGTTGGAGGGATGAAGCAACCATCATTTCACTCGTTGCTGAATCCGCTTCTCCCTCATCTTCTTCAACTTAACCACATGTTGCCTCTGCCGTTGTTCTGCCTCATGTGGGACGTGGATCGTCTAGGTAAAGCACTGACACGTGGGACCGCATGTTAGCAAACCGCGAGGACAACGTCCTCCGAAAATAAGAAGCCTAATCTATAGTGACCAGACCTCAAACAGTCTGATCTCTGTGCTCCAGTGTCATCCCTGGATTAGTAATGCTGACACCACACAGTACTCGGAGGATTTATAGCAGAGTAGCAATCACACACTTATTACATCGAGTGTCTCATAAGAGAACTTATTACAATAAATATGGCTTAAGGCCATCTAATAGCGATAACAGCGGAAGGCTTGGAATATAAGTGAGTCCATCAACTCCAACGGCATCACTGAGTATAGAACCACGACCTAAAACTCCTTAATCGTCGTCTAAAAAGTCTGCAACATTAACGTTGCAGCCCGAAACGGGTCAGCACATGGAATATGCTGGCAAGGTAACACATAGAGAGTAATGGAATGAACAGCTATACTATATGCATATTTGGCTGGTGGAAAGCTCTATGGTTACAGTTTTGCGTAAACCCACTTTTTCCCTACTTCAAAGGAATAAAATTTAATTACTATCCTGGTGGTTGTTAAACATTGAGAATGGTTGACAGCATTCTCAATCCCAATTAAGCATCATCATTAAACATAACCCAACAAAATTAATTTAGAGTAACATGTTGAGATTCACATGAAAATCCAGGTACTAGATACTCAAGATGTCCATAACCGGGGACACGGCTAACCATGATTAGTTTGTTACACTCTGCAGAGGTTTGCGCACTTTTCCCCACAAGACTCGATCACCTCCGTTTGTTTTCTCGCACTACCTGGTGTTTGAGAAGACGGATGACCGAGACATAGCCTTTCAGAAGCGCTAGCACCTTACGATCGGGTAGACCGTACCACCTACATCCCCTACATCTGCTAGTCTACCACTGTAAGAGTTCGCACGACTTAGTCAACTATGCTAGAGCCCATAATAGCTTGTGGCTGCACACGGAAGTTTCTAGTATGAATAGTCTTATGATCCCTTTGAGCCTGGGTGGCGGTCCAAAAGAAAACAGGCAAGTCCTGGAATACCGAGGTGCCTCAATCCACCCAGATGTGTGTTTAAGTTGCCACCTTAGGTAACCATTAATTAACAATCTCACATCTGTCATGGATATCACTCACCCAATCCACGTCTACTAGCATAGCATGGCATAATAAGCAAACGTAGAAGTAACTCCCAAAGGTTTGATAATTAAACAGGTAATAGGTACTACCTCAGCTACTTCCCATCCCATAATTTAATTAGATCCTAATCATGCAATGTGTGAGGATTGATCTAATGCAATAAAACTGGGTAGTAGAAAAGGTATGATCAAAGTGTTACTTGCCTTGCTGATGATCCGAGAAACCTAACGATTCGAAGTAACAGGCGGCGCACTCCGGGTACTTTATCGCAAACAAACAAACAAGCATAAAATAAGTACTCATCTAATGCACAGGTAAAACTCAAATGAGAGATCTAACCAGAAGGTTCAACTTAAGAACTCCGGTTGGCAAAAAGAATCAAATCGAACGAAGCAACGAAAGTCAAACGGCGAAAGAAAACAACTTCATTCTAGTAATCTGGATCTAGGGAAATTTTTACAGTAGCAAAACCTTGTTTAAGTTGGTTAAACGGATAGAGGGTTTCGAGATGAAACTCTAGGCGCTTGAATCGCCTGATTCCGATAAACAAGCGAAAAATTATACTAAAACGAAAATCGGATCAGGAATCGCGATCAGAAAAATCGCCGATTTAATCTGAGAAAAGAAAACGATGAACGGATTAACGAACGAACGTTCGTTATCCAGATCTAAATGATGAACGTGTTCGCTTAAACGAACAAATGAGCAAACGCTCGCTATTTAACCTAAACCGAAAAACCGAAAAAACCGACGAAAAACCATTCGATTTAAAAAAAAACCGGCGGCACGGACTACGAGGCGGTGGCGAACCTCGGCGGGGCGGCGGCTCCGG
>NC_057800.1:554468751-554476640 GCF_018294505.1 Triticum aestivum | reverse complement strand
GCTAGGGTTCCCCCCTCGGGGTGGGTCGGCTTATAAAGCCCCTACGGGCCGGGGGTCCTAGTCGGACGTGGCCCGTAGGTCGGTTCCCTTTTTTTTTAAATAGTTACGCTCAGAAGAAAAATAAAAAGAAATACTAAACGGACTCCAAAAATCCCGAAATAAATTTTCCCGGGCTTCTAAAATCAAGCCGGATAAAGTGAACATTTATTTGGGCCCTAAATGCAATTTTGAAAAAACGCACATTTTTCTTAAATTCAAATAAAACACCAAAAAAACTCCGAAATAAAATCTTATTTGATTTTATTATTAAATCCTCAATATTTCTCTATTTTGGGAAAGTCATTTTATTCCCTCTCTCATATTTTTGTAATTGAAATAATTGATGATAAAATAAATAAAATCAAATGATCCTATTCTCAAAATTTGAGAAAACTCAAATATGAAAATAACGAATTCCCCAACTCTCTCCGTGGGTCATTGAGTTGCGTAGAATTTCTAGGATCAACCCAAATGCAAAGAAATATGATATGTAATGATGATCTAATGTATAACATTCCAAATTAGAAATTTGGGATGTTACAAACCTACCCCCCTTAAGATGAATCTCGCCCTCGAGATTCGGGTTGGCTAGAAAATAGGTGAGGGTGGTCTTTGAGCAAATCTTCCTCTCGCTCCCAGGTGGCTTCATCCTCCGTGTGGTGGCTCCACTGAACTTTGCAAAACTTGATAACCTTGCTGCGAGTAACTCGGCTGGCAAACTCGAGAATCTTAACTGGTTTCTCCTCGTAGGTCAAATCGTTATCCAACTGAATAGTTTCCAATCACTGTATCTCTCAACGGTATGTCAGCCATCTCTGCGTGACATTTCTTTAACTGAGAAACGTGGAACACATCATGTACTCGTGACAATCCTTCGGGCAATTCCAACTTGTAGGCCACTTCTCCCATACGCTCCAAAACTCGATATGGTCCTACAAATCGTGGCGTTAACTTCCCTTTTACTCCAAAACGCTTTGTTCCTCGAAGTGGAGATACTCGAAGATAAGCTCTATCTCCAACTTCGTAAACTGTCTCCTTGCATTTAGAATCTGCATAACTTTTCTGTCTGGACTGGGCTACCTTGAGCCTATCGCGAATCAGCTTCACCTTCTGTTCAGACTCTTTAATCAAGTCAGGACCAAACAACTGGCGGTCTCCAACTTCGTCCCATGACAACGGTGTCCTGCACCTCCTTCCGTACAAGGCTTCGAAAGGGGCCATCTTTAAACTGGTTTGGTAACTGTTGTTGTAAGAGAACTCTGCATATGGCAAATTATCGTCCCAACTAGATCCGTAATCTAGTGCACAAGCTCTCAGCATATCCTCCAAAATCTGATTGACTCTCTCGGTCTGTCCATCTGTCTGTGGATGAAAAGTTGTACTGAATTCTAGCCTGGTTCCCAAAGTTTCGTGCAACTGCTTCTAGAACTTTGAGGTAAACTGGGTTCCTCTATCAGATACGATACTCCTCGGAACTCCATGCAGACATACTATTCTGGTCATGTATATCTTTGCCAACTTAGCACTGGTGTAAGTGGTCTTTACTGAGATGAAATGAGCTACTTTCGTCAATCGATCAACTACAACCCAAATTGAGTCATAGCCTGAACGAGTCCTGGGCAAACCCATGATAAAATCCATGCCTAGCTTATCCCACTTCCATTCGGGTATCGGCAATAGTTGTAACAATCCTGCTGGCTTCTGATGCTCTGCCTTTACTCTTTGGCATACATCACAAACTGCTACATACTCCGCTATATCCTTCTTCATTCCGGTCCACCAGAAAATATCCTTCAAATCCAAATAGATCTTGGTATTTCCTGGGTGAATCGAATACGGTGAATCGTGTGCCTCTTGCAAAATCAATTTCTTGATCTCCGGGTTATTGGGCACATAAACACGGTCTTCAAACCATAGGGTATCGTGCTCATCCTCACGAAATCCTTTAGCTTTTCCTTTGCTCAGTTTCTCCTTTATAGAGGCAACCTCTTTGTCAGTCTTCTGAGGTTCCCTGATTCTATCCATCAAAGTTGACTGAATCTCCAATGCTGCTACATGGCCTCTCGGAACTATTTCCAAACATAGTTCACGAAGATTTTCTGCTAACTCCTTGGGTATTTCTCCCATCATTAACGTATTGACATGGCTCTTACGGCTTAATGCGTCAGCTACTACATTAGCCTTTCCGGGATGATAATGTAATTTCATATCATAATCTTTGATAAGCTCCAACCATCTCCTTTGTCTGAGATTCAACTCCTTCTGTGTGAAAATGTACTTCAAACTCTTATGATCCGTGTACACCTCACAATGGTTTCCAATGAGGAAATGTCTCCATGTTTTCAAAACATGCACTACAGCTGCTAACTCCAAATCATGCGTACCATAATTCAACTCATGGGGCTTCAGTTATCTTGAGGCATATGAAACAACTCTCCCTTCCTGCATAAGCACTGCTCCAAGTCCTCGGCGTGAAGCGTCACAGTACACCTCATAATCTTTGGTCTGGTCTGGCAAAATCAACACTGGTGAGGTAGCCAAGCGTTTCTTCAACTCCTGAAAACTAGCCTCACACTCCTCTGTCCATATGAACTTGGTATCTTTCTTTAACAACTCAGTCATAGGCTTCGCAATCTTTGAGAAATTCTCAATAAATCTCTGGTAGTATCCTGCGAGTCCAAGAAAACTCCGGATCTCTCCAACTGTTGTTGGGGCTTCCCACTTGGTCACGGTTTCAACTTTAGCGGGATCTACTGCTATACCTTCTCTGGATATAACGTGTCCGAGGAATCCTACTTCTTTCAACCAAAACTCACATTTGCTGAACTTGGCATATAATTGGTGTTCTCTGAGCTTTCCAAGTACCAAACGCAAATGCTCCTTATGCTCCTCTTCATTCTTCGAATAAACCAGGATATCATCAATGAACACTACGACGAACTTATCCAAAAACTCCATAAACACTTTGTTCATCATGTTCATAAAGTAGGCAGGCGCGTTAGTTAGACCAAATGACATAACGGTATACTCATACAACCCATACCTGGTGGTAAAAGCTGTCTTCGGAATATCCTATTCTCGAATCTTCAACTGGTGGTATCCTGATCGCAGATCGATCTTGGAAAATACCTTAGCTCCTTGCAATCGATCAAACGGATCGTTGACCATTGGTAGTGGGTACTTGTTCTTGATCGTTACTTCGTTCAATCCTCGATAATCAACAACCATCCTTAACGATCCATCCTTTTTCTCCACTAGAAGTACTGGCGATCCCCAAGGTGAAGAACTTGGGCGAATATATCCCTTATCCAGTAACTCCTTAATCTGCTTCTTAATTTCCACCAAATCCTTTGCTGGCATCCTATAAGGTCTCTTTGATATTGGCCCAGTGCCGGGCAATAGCTCAATCAAGAACTCAATATCTCTATCCGGTGGCATGCCTGGCAACTCTTCTGGAAATACATCAGGGAAATCCCTTACCACTGGTACTTCCTCATGCACAACTCCTGTTAGGCAATTTACTTGGGTCCTCTTTGGCACATGCTGGGATAGATACTTGATCCTTCTCCCTTCTGGTGTGGTAAGCAAAATTGACTTACTAGAACATTCAATATTCCCATCATACTTTGATAACCAATCCATGCCTAATATCACATCCAATCCTTGAGATTCCAATACTATTAGGTCTGAGGGAAAAACATAGTTACCAATCCTTAATGGTAACCGATCACACCATAGACTAGCCACATACTCTGCTCCGGGCGAGGTTACTAACATGGGTGACCTAAGGGCTTGGATTGGTAGGTTATACTTATCCACAAATCCCCTTGAGATGTATGAATGCGATGCACCAGTATCAAAAAGAACGAGTGCAGTAAATGACTTAACCAAAAACTTACCTATTACTGCATCGGGCTGAGCTTCAACCTCCTCCACGCTAACGTGGTTCACCTGTCCCCTGTTGAAAGGGTTCGGCTTCTTCCCAGAACTTCCATTGCCATTTTGGCCTTCAGGACATTCATTGGCATAATGTCCAGTCTTCGAACACTTATAGCAAGTGACTTGGCTCAAGTCCTTCTTGGCTGGGGTTGAGGGGTTGGTGCAGTTCAGGCCGTTACTTCCTCCATTGCCATTACCATTCTTGGTGCCATTGTGATTGTGTGAGCTACCTCCTCCATGGGTATGCTGAAAACGTCCTCCCGGTCTAGGGGTAAAACGTGGCTTCTGCTGAGCTCTTGAATTGTACTTTCCTTGTCCATACTTCCTCTTGCGATTCTCAATTTGCTGCTGCTTCCCTTCAATCATAAGAGCACGATCTACCAACTCCTGGTAGTTATTGAAGGTGGCTACCATCAATTGCATGCTCAACTCATCATTCAGTCATTCCAGAAACTTCTCTTGCTTAGCTGCATCCGTAGCGACGTCATCTGGGGCATAACGTGCTAACTTACTAAATTCCTCCACATACTGGCCAACTGTCCTTCCCCCTTGGCGCAAGTTGCGAAACTCATGCTTCTTCATGGCCATAGCTCCTGCTGAAACATGGGCAGTACGGAAAGCCTGCTGAAACTGGTCCCATGTGACATTGTCTACTGAGAAAGTGGTTGTGAAATTCTCCCACCATGATGTTGCAGGTCCTTCTAACTGATGTGCGGCAAACTTCACCTTCTCCGCATCTGTGCATCCTGCTGTGGTCAACTCCCTAGCTGTCGTGCGGAGCCAATCATCTGCTACTATCGGCTCGGTGCTACTGGAAAACACCGGCAGATTTAGCCTAAGAAAATGGGCTAAGTGGTCAACAGGTGGTGGTGGTGGTGGGTTGTTGTTGTTGTTCCCCTGATTCTGATTCTGGACTAGCAACTGCATCAATGTGTTCTGCTGCTGGATCAACTGGGTGAGCTCCGGTGGGAAAGCAAAACCGGGGTCACGTCTCGGAGGCATCTGAGGGTTTAGAAAAGATGAGATATAAGAATAGAGAGGGTCTAAAGAGAAAACACTACCCATATGCACATGAGGCAAAACCAAACAATTCACTTCAATCAATCAAACAAAGGCATACAATCGATCTAACTATCACAAAAGTGCTCGGGCTACTATATTTACATGGTGGACTACTACTACTGATGAGGTGGTCTATTAGAAATATTCTACGGTCGTTGACTCCATAATATCTGCTCCTGTTTCATCAACATAGTCATCATCGCTACTATCTGCTTCCTAGTCGGTGACGTCGATGATGATGTAGTCTTCCGGGCTAATCTCCTTGGGTTCTTCGTCTTCATCTACGGGTGTCGGACCTCCCATAAATATTCCAATCTTCTTGATCAGGTCGTCATTCTTCTCCACCAATACTTCAATTTCCTCTTCATAATCTTCACATGTAGCCTTGAGTTCTTCCTCCGGTTCCTTGATTCTAGTCTTAGCCTTCTTCAGATCAATCATGTCGGCGCACATCTGGTTCTCCTGTCGTCGAATGTGCAGGTTTAGCTCCTGGATAAAAGCTGGAATTGATCTATCCTTCCTGGTGCTGATCATCTCCCAGTGTTTGTCTCGGCGCCCACAAATCTGGTAGATAGTATCCTTGAGATCCTTGCGGTAGACTTCTCCAATGCGTCCCATGGCGATGTGAGCTGCCATGCTCTTTCCTAGACTCCAAGTTGGTGCATCAAAAGAAAACTCTATGGGCTCAGTGACTGGCATGAAAGTTCTTCCTAGAACTTGAACTTGAATCATCCAGCGCTCTTCTTCAGGTAAAGTGGCGTTGTAGGTTCCCGTGAAGCTTGGTACTCCTATGTTCAGGTATCTAGTGACTTCCTTCAAGTGACGTCCAAAGGGTGTATCTTCATCCGGTTGTGTGAACTTATTCCTTGCATCCGCCATCCTAAAGAGTAGAAAAGTTGAGAAGTCAGAAGAGAAGAGAGTGATCTAGGTCTGTAGCTTAGTGGTCGTGTCCTACAGTCAGCGTGTGCTCTGATACCATCTCTGTAGCGACCAGACCTCAAACAGTCTGATCTCTGTGCTCCGGTGTCATCCCTGGATCAGTAATGCTGACACCACACAGTACTCGGAGAATTATAGCAGAGTAGCAATCACACACTTATTACATCGAGTGTCTCAAAAGAGAACTTATTACAATAAATATGGCTTAAGGCCATCTAATAACGATAACAGCGGAAGGCCTGGAATATAAGTGAGTCCATCACCTCCAACGGCATCACTGAGTATAGAACCACGACCTAAAACTCCTTAATCGTCGTCTGAAAAGTCTGCAACATTAACGTTGCAACCCGAAACGGGTCAGCACATCGAATATGCTGGCAAGGTAACACATAGAGAGTAATGGAATGAACAGCTATACTATATGCATATTTGGCTGGTGGAAAGCTCTATGGTTACAGTTTTGCGTAAAGCCAATTTTTCCCTACTTCAAAGGAATAAAATTTAATTACTATCCTGGTGGTTGTTAAACATTGAGAATGGTTGACAGCATTCTCAATCCCAATTAAGCATCATCATTAAACATAACCCAACAAAATTAATTTAGAGTAACATGTTGAGATTCACATGAAAATCCAGGTACTAGATACTCAAGATGTCCATAACCGGGGACACGGCTAACCATGATTAGTTTGTTACACTCTGCAGAGGTTTGCGCACTTTTCCCCACAAGACTCGATCGCCTCCGTTTGTTTTCTCGCACTACCTGGTGTTTGAGAAGACGGATGACCGAGACATAGCCTTTTAGAAGCGCTAGCACCTTACGATCGGGTAGACCGTACCACCTACATCCCCTACATCTGCTAGTCTACCACTTTAAGAGTTCGCACGACTTAGTCAACTATGCTAGAGCCAATAATAGCTTATGGCTGCACATGGAAGTTTCTAGTATGAATAGTCTTATGATCCCTTTGAGCCTGGGTGGCGGTCCAAAAGAAATCAGGCAAGTCCTGGAATACCCAGGTGCCTCAATCCACCCAGATGTGTGTTTAAGTTGCCACCTTAGGTAAACCATTAATTAAAAATCTCACATCTGTCATGGATATCACTCACCCAATCCACGTCTACTAGCATAGCATGGCATAATAAGCAAACGTAGAAGTAACTCCCAAAGGTTTGATAATTAAACAGGTAATAGGTACTACCTCAGCTACTTCCCATCCCACAATTTAATTAGATCCTAATCATGCAATGTGTGAGGATTGATCTAATGCAATAAAACTGGGTAGTAGAAAAGGTATGATCAAAGTGTTACTTGCCTTGCTGATGATCCGGGAAACCTAACGATTCGAAGTAACAGGCGGCGCACTCCGGGTACTCTATCACAAACAAACAAACAAGCATACAATAAGTACTCATCTAATGCACAGGTAAAACTCAAATGAGAGATCTAACTAAAAGGTTCAACTTAAGAACTCCGGTTGGCAAAAAGAATCATATCGAACGAAGCAACGAAAGTCAAACGGCGAAAGAAAATAACTTCGTTCTAGTAATCTGGATCTAGGGAAAATTTTACAGTAGCAAAATCTTGTTTAAGATGGTTAAACGGATAGAGGGTTTCGAGACGAAACTCTAGGCGCTAGAATCGCCTGATTCCGATAAACGAGCGAAAATTATACTAAAACGAAAATCGGATCAGGAATCGCGATCAGAAAAATCACGGATTTAATCCAAGAAAAGAAAACGACGAACGGATTAACGAACGAACGTTCGTTATCCAGATCAAAACGATGAACGTGTTCGTTTAAACGAACAAACGAGCGAACGCTAGCTATTTAACCTAAACCGAAAAAGAACCGAAAAAAACCGACGAAAAACCGTTCGGTTTTCAAAAAAAAACCGGCAGGGCGGAC